>NC_092239.1:22274191-22384191 GCF_036320965.1 Panulirus ornatus
TGAAGTGAGTATGAGATGGAGTGAATATTTTGAAGCCTTATTGAATGTGTTTGATGACAAAGTGGCAAATATAGGGTGTTTTGGTCAGGGAGGTGTGTGAAGTAAGAGGGTCAGGGAGAATGGTTTGGTGAACAGAGAAGTGGTAGTGAAAGCTTTATGGAAGATGAAAGCTTGCAAAGTGGCAGGTTTGGATGGTATTGCAGTGAAATTTATTAAAAGAGGTGACTGTGTTGTTGACTGGTTAGTAAGGATATTCAATGTATGTATGGATCATGGTGAAGTGCCTAAAGATTGGTGGAATGCATACATAGTGCTACTATACAAAGACAAAGGGGATAAAGGTGAGTGTTCAAACTATAGAGACATAAGTTTGTTGAGTATTCCTGGGAAACTATATGGGAGGGTATTGATTGAGAGGGTGAAGGTATGTACAGAGCATCAGATGGTGGGAGAGCAGTGTGGTTTCAGAAGTGGTAGAGGAAGTGTGGATCAGGTGTTTGCTTTGAAGAATGTATGTGAGAAATACTTAGAAAAACAGATGGAATTGTATGTAGCTCTTATGGATTTGGAGAGGGCATATGATAGGGTGGATAGAGATGCTTTGTGGAAGGTTTTAAGAGTGTATAGTGTGGGAGGTAAGTTGCTAGAAACAGTACCAAGGATGTAAGGCATGTGTATGAGTAGGAAGAGAAGAAATATATTGGTTCCCAGTGAATGTCGATTTGCGGCAGGGGTGCATGATGTTTCCATGGTTGTTCAATTTGTTTATGGATGGGGTTGTTGGGGAGGTGAATTCAAGAGTTTTGGAGAGAGGGGCAAGTATGCAGTCAGTTGTGGATGAGAGGGCTTGGGGAAGTGAGTCATTTATTGTTTGCTGATGATAGAGCATTGGTGGCTGATTTGGGTGAGAAACTGCAGAAGTTTGTGACAGAGTTTGGTAAAGTGTGTGAAAAAAGAAAGTTGAGAGTATATGTGAATAAGAGCAAGGTTATTAGGTTCAGTAGGGTTGAGGGACAAGTTAACTGGGAGGTAAGTTTGAATGGAGAGAAAATGGAGGAGGTGAAGTGTTTTAGATATCCAGGAGTGGATTTAGCAGTGGATGGAACCATGGAAGTGGAAGTGAGTCATAGGGTGGGGAGGTAGCGAAGGTTCTGGGAGCAATGAAGAATGTGTCGAAGTCGAGAACGTTATCTCGGAACAAAAATAGGTATGTTTGAAGGAATAGTGGTTCCAACAATGTTATATGGTTGCGAGGCATGGGCTATAGATAGGGTTGTGCGGAGGAGGGGGGATGTGTTGGAAATGAGATGTCTGAGGACAATATTAGGTGTGAGGTGGTTTGATCGAGTAAATAATGAATGGGTAAGAGAGATATGGCAATAAAAAGTGTGGTTGAGAGAGCAGAAGAAGGGTGTGTTGAAATGGTTTGGTCACATGGAGAGAACGAGTGAGAAAAGATTGACAAAGAGGATATATGTGTCAGAGGTGGAGGGAAGAAGGAGAAGCAGGTGACCAAATTGGAGGTGGAAGGATGGAATGAAAAGGATTTTGAGTGATTGGGGCCTGAACATACAGGAGGGTGAAAGGTGTGCAAGGAATAGGGTGAATTGGAACGATGTGGTATACTGGGGTCGACGTACTGTCAATGGATTGAACCAGGGCTTGTGAAGTATCTGGGGTAAACCATGGAAAGGTCTATGGGGCCTGGATGTGGAAAGGGAGCTGTGGTTTCAGTATATTACACGAGATCTACAGACTGAGTGTGAACGAATGTGGCCTTTTTCGTCTGTTCCTGACACTGCCTTGCTGGGGGGGGGGGGATGCTATTTCAAGTGTGGTGTAGTGGCAATGGTAATGGATGAAGGCAGCGAGTATGGATATGTACATGTGTATATATGTATATGTCTATGTATGTATATGTATGTATATGTTGACATGTATATGTATGTGTGTGGGCTTTTATGTGTATGTGCATGGGTTGGACCATTCCCTGTCTGTTTCCTTGTGCTACCTTGCTGATGCAGAAGACGGCGGTTAAGTATAATAAATAAATGATAAATGCCCATACGCGCACATATACATTTATATACATATACACAGACATATACATATATACACATGTACATATTCATATTTGGTTGCCTTCATCCCTTCCTGGTGCTACCCTGCCCCACAGGAAACAGCATCGCTACCCCCTGTTTCAGTGAGGTAGCGCCAAGAAAACAGACAAATAGCCACATTTGTTCACGTGTAAGAGTGGATATAGAGTTGAGTGAAAGTTTTGGAATGTACGTAAGTGTGAGTCAGGGCAATGTGATGTCACCATGGCTTTTTAATATATGTATGGATGGGGTGATAAGAGATGAAAGCAAAGCTAGGGAAAAGGGATGCAAAGATGGAGTGTAGCAGAGACATGGTGGCGAGTGATAAGCCTGTTTGCAAATGATACTGTGTTGCTTGCTGAGAGTGAAGAGGAGTTACAGAAGGTTGTAAATGTGTTTTATGATGTGTATATGCATAGGCAATTGAAGGTAAATGCAAGTAAAAGTAAAGCAATGACATTTGAAAGGAAACAAAGTGAAAGTATAGATTTTGTAGAACCATATAGACTGAGAGAAAAAAATGTACTTAATTGTGCTTTGGATATGGAGGGAGAAAGACTGGAAGAAGTGAGAGAATTTAAATATCTAAGATCTGTCCTGGGTATGTTTGGTGATATGGAAGGAGAGAGAAGGGAGAAAGCATTACAGAGTAGAAGAGTCATTGGGCCTCTTAATAGAATAATGAAGGGTTGAAGTGTAAGAATGGAAGTGAAGAGAGGATTAAGGGACGGCATAATCCTCCCAACCCTAACTATACAGCCAAAATATGGACATGGAATGAGTCATAGAGGTCAAGAATCCTGGCACTGGAAATGAGTTATTTGAGAAGAGCATGTGGTGTGACTAGATGGAATGAAAAAAGATATGAAGGGGTGTAAGAAAGATGTGGTGTGGCAGGGATGCAAAGGGAATGAATTGTGGAGTAGTAGAGGTGGGGAAACATAATACTTTGAGTTGGTTTGGGCATGTGGAAAGAAGGCAAGGCTTGATTTTACAAGGAGAGCGTATGACAGTACAATTAAAAGGGTTGGTGTGTGAGGAAGACCTCCTGTGACATAGGCAAATAGGATGGAGGAATACTGGAGGGAGAGAAATGGTGGAAGAATGCATGGAATGGTTTATGCAAGGGAGGCATGTAGTGACAGGGATATATGGAGACTCTTTTGCCGTGGTCACCCCTTGATGGGAGCTCCTGGAGGGAACGAGTGTTGAGTTATAGATGGGTACAACATTCCATAAACAACCACATATCATCATTTACTTCACAGTATTACCATATGAATAAACTTTGTTCATAGATTATTTCATTTTTTCATACTTGTTCACCATTTCTCATTAATGAGGTAGCACCAGATGAAGTGTGTACATTAAAAAGAGAGACAAAAGACAGAAAAGAAGAAACAAATACTGTTAAAAAGAAGGATGTAACTTGGTATGTCAAGCAGGTGAACCCACAAATGCTGTTAAATACTGTTAAAAGAAGGATGTAACTTGGTATGTCAAGCAGGTGAACCCACATGTTATCATAGGGACATGTAGACAAATGATGCCAAATATTTCAACAAAAATTTCAACTGCTATCACAAACAAAATATTTGTAAGAATCATACAAATTACAGAAAAAGGAAGCAGCTCATTGTGATGAAGAATACTGCAGTCAAAAATCAAAATACAGGATTGGAAAAGAAATAAACTTATTGAATGAGGTGGCAGCCATGTCACATATTTCTAACAGGTTTCAGTAGGTTGTCTTCAGCTCCCTGTGCTGATAAAGCAACCCACATCTCTGCACACAGATAGATGATAGCCTAAACATACTGTTACATAGTTTTCTTTACAGTAATATAAATATAATGTAAGAAAAAACAAGCACTTTTAACTTGAAAAATCCCTGAATTTCCAGGGTAGGGATGGGGAAACCAGCTCCAAATGTAAGAGTGTTAAAGGTTAAATTACTGGGGTTGCTTAAATGGCTAATGCTACTTACTTTTGAATATTTCAAATGTTACTAAAAATCTAGAATTTGTGTAAGATGACTTTTTAGAAATACTTTGACCTGAAAAGATTTGGTGATATGGAATTTCACCTAGAAACACTGGAAATGTACATTTTCTGTAATGCAGAATAGTAAGTGGGAGTGAAATAGGAATCGGAGAAAAACCTTAAAAACTTCTGTATCAAGTGTGAGCCTGAAATATTTAACCAACTCTGAACACAACATCCACATTGCTCTCATCCAAGAAACCAGACTCGTACCAAAACCCTTCCTCTCAACTTTCTACAACTACAAAAACTGTAAGAGAAGACAGATAAAATGGACAAGTTGGTGGACTAGTAACACTCATCCACCAAACTATACCAATCTGCATCACCATTGACACTAGTGACAAAGCAGCTCACAAATGATGACAATAATTTAGAAATACAATTTGTAAGAATAAAACTTCACAATACTAACTACAACATAATTAACACCAACATGGATACCCTTCCCATATGTTCCTCCAGAAATACTCCCCAACAAAAAAAAACCTGACCAGTATACCCAACACTTATTTCTGTGGAGATTTCAGTTCTGACCATACTCTTTGATTCAGGACTCACACCCAAGATCCCCAAGGTAAACTACACCTAAACCAACTGTAATCTCTTAATATCCTCCACAAATGCAACTAGACTACCAACCCACTGTCTCCAGCAGCCAACCTTCTGCTCACCAACCCTACACACAAAAGCTGCCTAGAGTATGTTACATGAACTGTCCTCTTATTATCTGTCTAACCTAATAAGATTCCACCTAGCCCACCCAATCCATACAATCATTGAATAGACTTGCATAAACTACAAGAAAGCAAACTAGCCAACTTTCATACAGTATATGAAAACATAGCTCCAAAATTTCAGTATAGATGATTTCCCATCCCTAAATCATGCTATCTCACATTTCAACATCTCCAATCAAGCTAACAAAAAGCATATTTCACAAGGACATACAAAAAATATAACCCAAACTTCTCCCTACAGGTTACACACATCAAATAAAGACACTAGCTCAGACAAAACCACCTGTCATTGGTGAAAATGAATCCAAACTCTAAATAACACCATCACCGACCTAATCACAGAAAGGCAAAGCGAAAATCTGCATTTCTCCATCAACATTATAAACCATAAAACCCATAGCAACCAACTCTGGTACACGTTAAAGATCAACATTTACTGCATAAATCCATCCCCCATTCATGAAATACTCTTAACCAATTTTAGTGACATTCCTTCTCCTTGATAACAACCCAAACATACTCACAAGACACTTCTCATATATTAGCCACAAATCAACCTCACCCTTACAAAGGAAAGTCATGAAAACCCTACACAGAAACCATCCATAACAACTGCCCAAACTCCCTCTACAAAAATAATATAGAGTGGTTGCCCAATTTCATGGGCAGCTGCTATGGCAAAGGCATTCACCATGGCTTCACTTTTAAAACAAACTTTATAACAGTTCCCAAGGAACAGTTATTTCTCCAACCTTCTTCAATCTCCTCTTAAACAATCTTCCATAACCTCAAGCAAACCACAACATGGAGGTCCTTTCACATGCAGACCACATTACATCACCCTGACACTGCAGTAGCAACAACAAACATGCAGCACTACATCAAACAAATGAAACAATGGCTTATCTAGAACTGAATGTCAGCATCTCTACAGAAATCTTCAATCACTCTTTTCCTTCAGAGAGACACAAATCCAGCTCACATCCTTCAATTATCTTGAATGGACAATTTCTCCCACTGAACATAAGACCAACCATTCTAAAGCATCACATACGACACACACAACATTCACACTCCATGCTAATGAAATTCAACACAAAAGTAACACAGAAACTGGTTGCTCACAGAGCACTAACTGGCACCAGACCTGGACAAGAAAAAGAATCCTTTAACATCCTATTCCTATGAGAAACGATTCATCCACTTCGCTCTAAACTATGCTTCACCTGTCTAGTCTTTCACCCTCTCAAAAGCAAATATACAACAAATGCAAACCACACAGAATATTCCACTTAGATAATCCATGGCTGCCTGAAAACCACAAACACTCAACACCTATACAAAGAAACAAAAATACTCATCACTCAAATTCTATGCAACAGCACTAGACCTCTCCCATCCTAAACCACTCTGTAACAAACCACCAATCCCTAAATTGATATAAAAAACTTACCCCAGCCTCACACTTCAGCAATTTCTTCTCATAGATCTCCCCTATTCCCAATAACTATTACAATGACAGAACACATAGGCAGTGAAGTAACCAGTCAAACTCTAAATAACTGCCTTCCCAACTCCATCCCACCAAACATACATGCATCAGAAGTAACATCCCTCAGACAAACATGAGTCATGTTTTTCCATCTATGCTCTGTATATCACCCATCCCTACAACACAGCAAACACTGTTTCAACATATCGCAAGACCTTTCATTCCCATGATGCAATTACTGCAAAGAAGACAGTGAGCACTTACCATTCAATTGCCCTGAACCTTCCACACATAGTTGCATGCATAACATTAATACACTCTATGACTTTTGATCCTTGCCAGTGGATGTGAGCATTGCAGGAGCCTCATAAAGAGAGAAAGGACTCCTTGGGTAGGGAGTATGTTTTTATGAAAAGCATAACTTGGGGAAAATCCAAACTAGAGTTATGGATTTTATGCCAGTCATTTCTTTAAATGCTGAGAAATACCTGTATCCAGTATACAGTTTGACTTACCTCTCACAGGTCAGGTTAACTATCTAAGTTTGAAGCCATGTTAAACCTTTTTCTAAAAGGCATAAATTAACAAAATCCAAACTAGAGTTATGCCAAAAGTCTTATGCTGTTCAATTCTTAAAATGATGAGAAACAACCATATGAAGTATACAGTCTGAAGCATTTGTCAGGTCAAATGC
The DNA here is from genome assembly GCF_036320965.1 of Panulirus ornatus. Taxonomy (NCBI): domain Eukaryota; kingdom Metazoa; phylum Arthropoda; class Malacostraca; order Decapoda; family Palinuridae; genus Panulirus; species Panulirus ornatus. The sequence continues at coordinate 22,281,263 of NC_092239.1, forward strand.
TTCTTCACTAAACCAAGGTTTTACTCCAGTAGGTGATACCAATGTACAAAGCAATCCCAAAGTACTTGCCATGTAATGTGCAGGTGACACAATGAAATAATAACATGGACATACAGTAGCTTGCAGGATTAGGCCTGATGCACACTAAAGCTACACTCCCAGTCTGCTCACAGTTGTTCTTGCTCCAGTTAAATATTGTTATGTGTATTTCAATGGGGGCATGCACACTATTGCTCAAGGTTTGCTCTCACTCTGATCACGCACAAGCAACCGTCATCTAAAAGATATTTTGAGTGGAGTGGGAATGGACAGTGACAGTATGCATTACCCAACGGACTTGCTACAGTCTTGGCCCAGTCATCGGTGAGGTGGGAGGCTGTCTCTACATCTGTTCCTATGAGCCCCAAGAAACCAATCATGTGGGATCATGAAAGAATTTGCTCATCAAAAATTAGATGAGGATAAAGGGTGTCAAATCCCCCTTTAATTTTCCTCTCTTCCAACAATGGATGGAGGCAGCCAAGTTCTCCCTTTCCTATTTTGTTTGTTTCTTTCTTCTTCCTCTTCATCTAGGGTTATAGTGATAGCCAACTCAGACAAAGAAAAGTCCATCTTCACCCACTGCCAGGTGCACTGACACTAGATAGCCAGCGACAAGAGTGGACTGGAATGACCATTGCTTGAGCATGAGCGTACCATGAGTGTAGGAGTAGAGTGACTGTGAGCAGAGTGAGAATGTCCTGAAAGCAGAGATATAGTGTGCATCAGGCCTTGGGGAGTCAATTATTAATAGAAATCATGTTCTTGATTGTTATGCTTAGCATATAATCTTAGCTTCTTTGTACAAACAACATAAGTTAAAGCTGAAGATTGCTTTTGTAAACAGCTGCACTTTGGCTTAGTGTAAACAATGAATTCATTGGAAAAATTCCAGTTTCCTCTCTGGACATGCAATGGATACTTCACTCTTTAATCCTTAATATGAAAATCATTTATTTATTCATTATACTTTGTCACTGTCTCCCGCATTAGTGAGGTAGCGCAAGGAAACAGACGAAAGAATGGCCCAACCCACCCACATACACATGTGCATACATACAAGTCCACACACGCACATGTACATATCTATACATTTCAACGTGTACATATATATACATACATACGGGTTTTCAGAAAAAAAGAGAGAATGTTGGGGTGAAGAGAGTGGTGAGAGTAAGTGAGCTTGGGAAGGAGACTTGTGTGAGGAAGTACCACGAGAGACTGAGTACAGAATGGAAAAAGGTGAGAACAAAGGAGGTAAGGGGAGTGGGGGAGGAATGGGATGTATCTAAGGAAGCAGTGATGGCTTGCGCAAAAGATGCTTGTGGCATGAGAAGCATGGGAGGTGGGTTGATTAGAAAGGGTAGTGAGTGGTGGGATGAAGAAGTAAGATTATTAGTGAAAGAGAAGAGAGAGGCATTTGGACGATTTTTGCAGGGAAATAATGCAAATGAGTGGGAGATGTATAAAAGAAAGAGGCAGGAGGTCAAGAGAAAGGTGCAAGAGGTGAAAAAGAGGGCAAATGAGAGTTGGGGTGAGAGAGCATCATTAAATTTTAGGGAGAATAAAAAGATGTTTTGGAAGGAGGTAAATAAAGTGCGTAAGACAAGGGAGCAAATGGGAACTTCAGTGAAGGGGACTAATGGGGAGGTGATAACAAGTAGTGGTGATGTGAGAAGGAGATGGAGTGAGTATTTTGAAAGTTTGTTGAATGTGTTTGATGATAGAGTGGCAGATATAGGGTGTTTTGGTAGAGGTGGTGTGCAAAGTGAGAGGGTTAGGGAAAATGATTTGGTAAACAGAGAAGAGGTAGTAAAAGCTTTGCGGAAGATGAAAGTCAGCAAGGCAGCAGGTTTGGATGGTATTGCAGTGGAATTTATTAAAAAAGGGGGTGACTGTAATGTTGACTGGTTGGTAAGGTTATTTAATGTATGTATGATTCATGGTGAGGTGGCTGAGGATTGGCGGAATGCTTGCATAGTGCCATTGTACAAAGGCAAAGGGGATAAGAGTGAGAGCTCAAATTACAGAGGTATAAGTTTGTTGAGTATTCCTGGTAAATTATATGGGAGGGTATTGATTGAGAGGGTGAAGGCATGTACAGAGCATCAGATTGGGGAAGAGCAGTGTGGTTTCAGAAGTGGTACAGGATGTGTGGAATTTGAGGAATGTATGTGAGAAATACTTAGAAAAGCAAATGGATTTGTATGTAGCATTTATGGATCTGGAGAAGGCATATGATAGAGTTGATAGAGATGCTCTGTAGAAGGTATTAAGAATATATGGTGTGGGAGGCAAGTTGTTGGAAGCAGTGAAAAGTTTTTATTGAGGATGTAAGGCATGTGTACGTGTAAGAAGAGAGAAAAGTGATTGGATCTCAGTGAATGTAGGTTTGCGGCAGGGGTGTGTGATGTCTCCATGGTTGCTTAATTTGTTTATGGATGGGGTTGTTAGGGAGGTGAGTGCAAGAGTTTTGGAAAGAGGGGCAAGTATGCAGTCTGTTGTGGATGAGAGAGCTTTGGAAGTGAGTCAGTTGTTGTTCACTGATGATACAGCGCTGGTGGCTGATTCATGTGAGAAATTGCAGAAGCTGGTGACTGAGTTTGGTAAAGTGTGTGAAAGAAGAAAGTTGAGAGTAAATGTGAATAAGAGCAAGGTTATTAGGTACAGTAGGGTTGAGGGTCAAGTCAACTGGGAGGTAAGTTTGAATGGAGAAAAACTGGAGGAAGTAAAGTGTTTCAGATATCTGGGAGTGGATCTGGCAGCGGATGGAACCATGGAAGAGGAAGTGAATCATAGGGTGGGGGAGGGGGCGAAAATTCTGGGAGCCTTGAAGAATGTGTGGAAGTTGAGAACATTATCTCGGAAAGCAAAAATGGGTATGTTTGAAGGAATAGTGGTTCCAACAATGTTGTATGGTTGCGAGGCGTGGGCTATGGATAGAGTTGTGCGCAGGAGGGTGGATGTGCTGGAAATGAGATGTTTGAGGACAATATGTGGTGTGCGGTGGTTTGATCGAGTAAGTAATATAAGGGTAAGAGAGATGTGTGGAAATAAAAAGAGTGTGGATGAGAGAGCAGAAGAGGGTGTTTTGAAATGGTTTGGTCACATGGAGAGAATGAGTGAGGAAAGATTGACCAAGAGGATATATGTGTCAGAGGTGGAGGGAACGAGGAGAAGTGGGAGACCAAATTGGAGGTGGAAAGATGGAGTGAAAAAGATTTTGAGTGATCGGGGCCTGAACATGCAGGAGGGTGAAAGGTGTGCAAGGAATAGAGTGAATTGGAACGATGTGGTATACCAGGGTCGACGTGCTGTCAATGGATTGAACCAGGGCATGTGAAGTGTCTGGGTTAAACCATGGAAAGTTCTGTTGGGCCTGGATGTGGAAAGGAAGCTGTGGTTTCGATGCATCATTACATGACAGCTAGAGACTGAGTGTGAACAAATGGGGCCTTTGTTGTCTTTTCCTAGCGCTACCTCGCACACATGAGGTGGGAGTGGGTTGTTATTCCATGTGTGGCGGGGTGGCGATGGGAATAAATAAAGGCAGGCAGTATGAATTATGTACATGTGTATATATGTATATGTCTGTGTGTGTATATATATGTATACATTGAGATGTATAGGTATGTATATTTGTGTGTGTGGACGTGTATGTATATACATGTGTATGTGGGTGGGTTGGGCCATTCGTTCGTCTGTTTCCTTGCGCTACCTCGCTAATGCAGGAGACAGCGACAAAGCAAAATAAATATAATAAATATAGACATATACATATATACACATGTACATAATTCATACTTGCTGCCCTTATTCATTTCCGTTACCGCCCCTGCCACACATGAAATGATAATACCCTCCCCCACACGTGTGTGAGGTAGTGCTAGGAAAAGACAACAAAGGCCACATTCGTTCACACTCAGTCTCTAGCTGTCATGTGTAATGCACCGAAACCAGAACTCCCTTTCCACATCCAGGCCCCACAAAACTTTCCATGGTTTACCCCAGATGCTTCATGTGCCCTGATTCAATCCACTGACAGCACATTGACCCCGGTATACCACATCATTCCAATTCACTCTATTCCTTGCATGCCTTTCACCCTCCTGCATGTTCAGGCCACGATTGCTCGAAATCTTTTTCACTCCATCTTTCCACCTCCAATTTGGCCTCCCACTTCTCCTCGTTCCCTCCACCTTTGACACATATATCCTCTTGGTCAATCTTCCCTCACTCATTCTCTCCATGTGACCAAACCATTTCAATACACCCTCTTCTGCTCTCTCAACCACACTCATTTTATTACCACACATCTCTCTTACCCTTACATTACTTACTCGATCAAACCACCTCACACCACTTTTTTGTCCTCAAACATTTCATTTCTATCACATCCACCCTCCTCTGCACAACCCTATCTATAGCCCATGCCTCACAACCACATAACATTGTTGGAACCACTATTCCTTCAAACATACCCATTTTTGCTTTCTGAGATAATGTTCTCGCATTCAACACATTTTTCAACACTCCCAGAACTTTCGCCCCCTCCCCCACCCTGTGGCTCACTTACGCTTCTATGGTTCCATCCGCTGCCAAATCCACTCCCAGAGATCTAAAACACTTCACTTCCTCCAGTTTTTCTCTATTCAGACTTACCTCCCAGGTGCCTTGTCCCTTAACTCTACTATACCAAATAACCTTGCTCCTATTCACATTTACTCTCAGCTTTCTTCTTTCACACACTTTACGAAACTCAGTCACCAACTTCCTTTAATGAAAAAATCGTGGAAGATACATGCTAGTTATACATCTAGCTGATAAGATTTTAACTTAAGGTTAAGGTTACTTTGGTGTGCAGACAACTTGCTAGTAATAAGAGAAGATGGTAAGTCTGAAAAATAATTACATGTGACCTGGGCAATACATATGTCAGTGACTGAATGAACCTCTCAATAAAAAAATTATCCAGATAAAGCTTTTATTTATTCTCAATTTTACTATTTACAAAATACGAAAAACATCTTGAAGTATGCAATGATAATGAAATGCTGATGATGTATAAATGGCACTGATTATTTCTCTTATATACAAACATGTGCATATAATTGCTTTATATCCACATAAAGATTGCAAAGCTTTTGCCTCTGGTAGTGTATTGTATGCTTAATTACTTTATCCACTCTTGACCTATTCTTCAAACATCTTTTAGCATAAATCATGTATGTTTTCTACAAGATGTTCAGCAACTCAGAACGTTGTATGCAGTCTTCATGCCATGTCATTCAAGAAGTCGGTACCCAGAGCTGAGGTAAGTTTTGCTTCATGCTTTGCGCTGAGGTTTAGCTTGGATTTGAGAAGCTTTGCCATTTCTCCTGTCTCTTGGTGTCCAGCATCTAGGGCATACATAACGACATTCTGTGTAAACAAAGAAGGCCTAGGTAATTCAACATATGAAATAAAATTTTCATTAACAGTACAAAACGTAAAATTAGTAATCAGCTGTTTTATATAAATACCATTCAACAGGCACTACAACCAAAGAAATTTCTATCAATAATTAAAGAAGTGAAACAACTTCAGTTATGTAATAATATCAAGATAAACAAGATCTAACATTAAAAATCTACTTACAATAGCAGTTTCAGCATCTTCCTTCTCAAGAGTAACTTTAAGGAATTTTTGCAATGAGGCAACTGGTATGGAACCAAGTATAGTGTGTGCATTAATATTAGCTTCTTTCATCACCTTCAAAGCTTTATCATATTCCCAGCACTGCACCAAAGTCGTGAGCAAATCACCAAGCATTTGACCAGTCCAAGTAACCTGGAAAAGAACATTCATAAAGTCTTAACTGAAAATGCTATCACATTTATCACTAACCATGGTAAAATGCCAAAAATCTTCAACCAAAATTCCAACAATATGCATTATGAATGAAAGATCATTTCTGCAAAAATATTTGATATTCTACACTGTATCATAACATTATTCACTTGTGAGATCCTTTAGATATGTAAGTTATGAGGAAAAAACTCTCTCCACTGAAGCATCCAGTGAACTTTAGATAATCTGGAGGATCCCTGGTGAAAAGAAACCCTTAACCACCTGCTTTCTGTTCAAGTAAACGCCTCTCACTTCTTGCTAACCACCTGTTCAATACTAATGGCCCACTGGGTCAGATTGGATCCACACATCTACCCATGGACCTAATGGGGGTCACTGTTAGTTTAATAAGACACTTTTTTGAAAGTGAGGAGCAGGCAGAGAGGGAAACAACACAGGAAAATGTTCACAGAACCTACCATGGAGAAGCAATTTCTAATACTTCAAAACTTACATTTCTATCCAGGTTGCATCATCCCAAAAGCCTCAAGAACACATAATCATGGAGGAGAGGGTTAGAGTAAAACTTTCTCAAAGAGAGGATAAGTAAAAAAAAATACTTCAAGACTCATCTGGTGGCATAATATCTGTCCACCCCAGAGGTGGCAATCGAAGGGCCACACAAGGCTAATCGGTATTAAGAGTAAGGTATCATTAACAGATACCTTAGAGGGATTCCAAAGATATCCACAGTTGATCTCCTCCAAGGAAAGGATCCTCAGCAAATCCAAGATAAGGGTACCCTCCTAAAATAATGGGCACTGACATGCAGGCCAGGTTGGGTCAACAAAGGAACCCTGATTGAGTTGCTATGTTAGGCCTAAGGCTGAGATGTTCCTTGATAAGGGGAGTTTTAAGCTTTCTGGAAACTAATACATGTTCCTACTTATTGTACTGATTGTTACTCGCCATCATGAATGAAGTTCTGTAACTGCAGCCTTCCAAAAATAAGAAAAATAGGAGTTTTTCTACATTAAGCTTTTGCTTTCATTTCTTAAAACTCTTAATTTTTCTCTGCCAAAAATCTAGGGTTTAGATTTATCTCAACTCAATGCCAAAAACCTAAGGTTTGGATTTATCTCAATCCAAGAGATGTCATCAAAAATAAGAAAATTCTTGGGTCTGATCATTGCATGCATTTTGCTACTTCTTGCCCCACAAAGTTTTCATTATGAGGCATTAACATGCTATACAGTTAGAAAAAATCCTTTTGACTGCATCAACTCTAGAAATTTTGACAACTCCCTCTTAGGTTGCAGAAGAATGGTGACTAAAGTCCTTAAGAAATAGCTTGAAGAGGCTGATCTTAACCCTCCTCCACACAAGGGCTGTTCCAACTTTATCTAAACACGTGGAAGGCTGGCCAGGCCCTCTAAAAGGAACAAATATGTAAAAGGTTGTTAAGAGGATTTTCAAAAATAAGTGAAAAGACTGTTAAAAGGATTTTTAACACAACTACTTGAAAAAATTATAATACAATAAGCGATAGAAGAAAACAAGAAGTTTCTCAGGAGGCATAAATCATTGTGAATGCATTTCAAAATTATCTTAGTCAGTTGTTTCTATTAATTATAACTGTACTATGATATATTCTGTTATAGAATATATAAAAAGTCTGAGGAACTGAATTGTATCAATATACCTATATGCATGTGAAAAACATAAGGACTTTAACATGTTTACTCTAAAAGGAAAGGAGCAAAGTTACAAAAACTCCATGACTTAAATGTGTTAAGTACCATGGCATTTCAATACAGATGTATGGACATCCCATGAGTCCCTTTCTGGTACTCATGGTTACTCTGGAAAGAATGGAACAGTCAAAATGCAAATCTATGAAATATGTTAAGCTCTTTGATATTTACCTAAATGAAAAAATTGGAGTCTGGTCAGACCCCTTTCCCCTATATTCAGATAAAGTTTATGCCAAATTCCACCAAGAGTGGCCCCTGAGGGGCACTACTTTGATATAGTTATTCTAGAGAATAACTATAAACTAACAGCATCTGATACCTCTGAACTACTGCAGGTGACACTGTCACTGAGTAGAGATACAAATATCGTGATCATCTATTAAACACTCTCCAACGCTCAGACTGTAAAATTTCTTGAGAAATGCAATGTGGAAATTTAAAAATCCAAAGTTTCAATTTAAGGCTACTGAACAATGGCTAAGATGGTCTAGAGAAACATGAGCTATCAGCTAAGGAAAACTACAAAGGTGAAGTTTCTGTCACCAAGATTGTCTTTCCCACTTTGAGCTACAAGAGTCACCAAATCCCATAAATCAATCAGATGGGCATCTGTTGTTACTGTCCCTTGCCACCCCTAATGAAAGAACCCAGCTGAATGCATCTGCCCCTAAAGACATCCCATTGTTATGGCTATCAATTTTGCTAAGGTATCTGCCTATATGTACAATCTTCTTCAATATAGCATACAAGGAGAGACAAGTTCTTGTACACTGCTGGGGAATGTTTTTAGCCCAAATAAAGAGAGGGATCCACAACAGACTTGTTACTAGGTAATCAAATGCCACAGTGACGTCCCTGAGAAACAAAATCCCTCATACCAATTTCAGGACATTCGACAAAATGAAGAATCGCAGACCATAGCCTCCTTATGTCGAATTACAAGAACTTTTGTGCTTCCTTTCAAATGCCTGCATTCATAACATATAAGGAAATATGACCAAACCATAACTTAAGGTATCTGTGAAGACCATCGGCATAGTAGGGGGAACAGTTCAAGATACCTTACATCTGTCGCCAAGTTATAGAACTGAGATGTTCTTAGGGTAAGCATCCTAAATAGTTTCGTTAATAGATGGAACTTTGTTTCCCTAGAATGACATCCTTTTCACCTACAGTCTTGCCAGGAAATTGAAATGAATAGCAAAACTGAACTTTTTCAAAACTTGCTCCAGTAGACATTGAGACACTGTGGACTGGAACTAAACCTTTAAGGAAAAGTTTGTGTCGTTCATAGCCTTGTCCCTCATGGGAAAGACAAAACCCACCTGTGTGTGCCAATATATTCTGGGTTAAGTAAAATTCTGACAGTCAATCAAGAGAGACTTATCTAGGTTAATGATAGCACCGACTTTTCAAAAAGTATTCCAGAATTGTTACCCATGCATGACTGGCATGTATCCCTGGGGATAGGGGAGAAAGAATACTTCCCACGCATTTCTCAGGTGTCGTAGAAGGCGATTAAAGGAGACGGGAGCGGGGAGCTAAAAACTCTCCCCTTCTTGTATTTTAACTTTCTAAAAGGGGAAACAGAAGAAGGAGTCACGCGGGGAGTGCTCATCTTCCTCGAAGGCTCAGATTGGGGTGTCTAAATGTGTGTGGATGTAACCAAGATGAGAAAAAAGGAAAGATAGGTAGTATGTTTGAGGAAAGGAACCTGGATGTTTTGGCTCTGAGTGAAAGGAAGCTCAAGGGTAAAGGGGAAGAGTGGTTTGGGAATGTCTTGGGAGTAAAGTCAGGGGTTAGTGAGAGGACAAGAGCAAGGGAAGGAGTAGCACTACTCCTGAAACAGGAGTGGTGGGAGTATGTGATAGAGTGTAAGAAAGTAAACTCTAGATTGATATGGGTAGAACTGAAAGTTGATGGAGATAGATGGGTGATTATTGGTGCATATGCACCTGGGCATGAGAAGAAAGATCATGAGAGGCAAGTGTTTTGGGAGCAGCTGAATGAGTTTGTTAGTGGTTTTGATACACGAGACCAGGTTATAGTGATGGGTGATTTGAATGCAAAGGTGAGTAATGTGGCAGTTGAGGGAATAATTGGTATACATGGGGTGTTCAGTGTTGTAAATGGAAATGGTGAAGAGCTTGTAGATTTATGTGCTGAAAAAGGACTGGTGATTGGGAATACCTAGTTGAAAAAGAGAGATATACATAAGTATACGTATGTAAGTAGGAGAGATGGCCAGAGAGCGTTATTGGATTATGTGTTAATTGATAGGCGCGCGAAAGAGAGACCTTTGGATGTTAATGTGCTGAGAGGTGCAACTGGAGGGATGTCTGATCATTATTTTGTGGAGGTGAAGGTGAAGATTTGTAGAGGTTTTCAGAAAAGAAGAGAGAATGTTGGGGTGAAGAGAATGGTGAGAGTAAGTGAGCTTGGGAAGAAGACTTGTGTGAGGAAGTACCAGGAGAGACTGAGAACAGAATGGAAAAAGTTTAGAACAAAGGACAAGGGGAGTGTGGGAGGAATGGGATGTATTTAGGGAAGCAGTGATGGCTTGCGCAAAAGATGCTTGTGGCATGAGAAGCGTGGGAGGTGGGCAGATTAGAAAGGGTAGTGAATGGTGGGATGAAGAAGTAAGATTATTAGTGAAAGAGAAGAGAGAAGCATTTGGATGATTTTTGCAGGGGAATAATGCAAATGAGTGGGAGATGTATAAAAGAAAGAGACAGGAGGTCAAGAGAAAGGTGCAAGAGGTGAAAAAGAGGGCAAATGAGAGATGAGGTGAGAGAGTATCATTAAATTTTAGAGAGCATAAAAAGATGTTTTGGAAGGAGGTAAATAAAGTGTGTAAGACAAGGGAGCAAATGGGAACTTTGGTGAAGGGGGCTAATGGGGAGGTGATAACAAGTAGTGGTGAAGTGAGGAGATGGAGTGAGTATTATGAAGGTTTGTTGAATGTGTGTGATGATAGAGTGGCAGATATAGGGTGTTTTGGTCGAGGTGGTGTGCAAAGTGAGAGGGTTAGGGAAAATGATTTGGTAAACAGAGAAGAGGTAGTAAAAGCACTGCGGAAGATAAAAGCTGGCTAGGCAGCGGGTTTGGATGGTTTTGCAGTGAAATTTATTAAAAAAGGGAGTGACTGTATTGTTGACTGGTTGGTAAGGTTATTTAATGCATGTATGATTCATGTTGAGGTGGCTGAGGATTGGCGGAATGCTTGCATAGTGCCATTGTACAAAGGCAAAGGGGATAAGAGTGAGTGCTCAAATTACAGAGGTATAAGTTTGTTGAGTATTCCTGGTAAATTATATGGGAGGGTATTGATTGAGAGGGTGAAGGCATGTGCAGAGCATCAGATTGGGGAAGAGCAGTGTGGTTTCAGAAGTGGTAGAGGATGTGTGGATCAGGTGTTTGCTTTGAAGAATGTATGTGAGAAATACTTAGAAAAGCAAATGGGTTTGTATGTAGCATTTATGATTCTGGAGAAGGCATATGATAGAGTTGATAGAGATGATAGAGATGTGGAAGGTATTAAGAATATATGGTGTGGGGGGCAAGTTGTTAGAAGCAGTGAAAAGTTTTTATTGAGTATGTAAGGCATGGGTATGTGTAGGAAGAGAGGAAAGTGATTGGTTCTCAGTGAATGTAGGTTAGCGACAGGGGTGTGTGATGTCTCCATGGTTGTTTAATTTGTTTATGGATGGGGTTGTTAGGGAGGTGAATGCAAGAGTTTTGGAAAGAGGGGCAAGTATGCAGTCTGTTGTGAGTGAGAGAGCTTGGGAAGTGAGTCAGTTGTTGTTCGCTGATGATACAGCGCTGGTGGCTGATTCAAGTGAGAAACTGCAGAAGCTGGTGACTGAGTTTGGTAAAGTGTGTGACAGAAGAAAGTTGAGAGTAAATGTGAATAAGAGCAAGGTTATTAGGTACAGTAGGGTTGAGGGTCAAGTCAATTGGGAGGTAAGTTTGAATGGAGAAAAACTGGAGGAAGTGAAGTGTTTTAGATATCTGGGAGTGGATTTGGCAGCAGATGGAACCATGGAAGCAGAAGTGAATCATAGGGTGGGGGAGGAAGCGAAAATTCTGGGAGCCTTGAAGAATGTGTGGAAGTCGAGAACATCATCTCGGAAAGCAAAAATGGGTATGTTTGAAGGAATAGTGGTTCCAACAATGTTGTATGGTTGTGAGGTGTGGGCTATGGACAGAGTCGTGTGCAGGAGGGTGGATGTGCTAGAAATGAGATGTTTGAGGACAATATGTGGTGTGAGGTGGTTTGATCGAGTAAGTAATAATAGGGTAAGAGAGATATGTGGTAATAAATAGAGTGTGGTTGAGAGAGCAGAAGAGGGTGTTTTGAAATGGTTTGGTCACATGGAGGGAATGAGTGAGGAAAGATTGACCAAAAGGATATATGTGTCAGAGGTGGAGGGAACGAGAAGTGGGAGACCAAATTGGAGGTGGAAAGATGGAGTGAAAAAGATTTTGAGTGATCAGGGCCTGAACATGCAGGAGCGTGAAAGGCGTGCAAGGAATAGAGTGAATTGGAACGATGTGGTATACTGGGGTCAACATGCTGTCGATGGATTGAACCAGGGCATGTGAAGCGTCTGGGGTAAACCATGGAAAGTTCTGTGGGGCCTGAATGTGGAAAGGGAGCTGTGGTTTCGGTGCATTATTACATGACAGCTAGAGACTGAGTGTAAACGAATGGGGCCTCTGTTGTCTTTTCCTAGCCCTACCTCGCACACATGAGGGGGAAGGGGGTTGTTATTCCATGTGTGGTGAGGTGGCGATGGGAATGGATAAAGGCAGACAGTATGAATTATGTACATGTGTATATATGTATATGTCTGTGTGTGTATATATATGTATACAATGAGATGTATAGGTATGTATATTTTGCATGTGTGTACATTGAGATGTATAGGTATGTATATTTTGCGTGTGTGGACGCGTATGTATATACATGTGTATGTGGGTGGGTTGGGTCATTCTTTCGTCTGTTTCCTTGCGCTACCTTGCTAACGCGGGAGACAGCGACAAAGCAAAATAATATAATAATAATAGCATGACTGGTATTTTTCTTATTTGATTTCTTGATTATCTTAAAATCATTAAGTCTAAAAATAAGGCCTACAAAGAAGATAGTTTTGGCTGTCAGTCTTGTAAAACAAAATACTGGTGAGGTTATGCACAACCTGCAGGGGATTAATCTGAACTGCTAAGTTTGGTTTCCTATCTTGCAAGCCAAAATATCTCATCCTGAGGAAAATTGGAATGTGCCATTAAGTGTCCCTTACTTCCAAACCGATGGCTTAGTTATCTGAATATAACCAACAGCAAATTTCTCTTTGAGAGATGGATTAAGCACTCCAGTTCTAACCCAGATACCCTTTTTAACACAAATAAATCTAACCATTAAACTTTAAAGTCTCTGAAATTTTGGAGCCAACCTCCTACTTGAAAAGAAATGTCTTCACTCTCAAGAGTCTACCACATGGTCTTATGGTCCCAAAGGGCTATTTTAAAAGAATACTCCTGCCTCTGGTTGGGATGGTCTTAGGACACCTTCTCCATCTTACATGAGAATGAGGGTAGCACTGAATTCTTTTAGCAATGCCCCTGGTAAAGTTAAAAGTAAAAGAATCCCTACTCATTAATCCTTTTTTTTCCTAGTTTAAGAATACTGTTCTGGTAACAATACTGGTCTAGAGAATCTGGCTCTAGTGATGCTCTAAACAGCTTCATGCAGAAAAATAATATTACAGAAGAGCAAAGACTGAAGCAGCTCTAATTACTCACTTTTAGAGAGAGAAGTCACACTCTGTTGTGTAAAGCCTTCCCATGCCATCAAAGAATGCAAAATAATTTCTCTCCAAAAAACACAAAAGTGTACGAACAGGAGGTCCATGACATTCCTAAGATGTTCCAACTAAACTGAATGCTCCTTCTAAAAAGAGCTTCCTGACCAGTAAGAAAAAAGATAGACATTATTGAGCAAATGGGATAAATACCTCAAATTCCTATGTGACCTAGGCAGGCCAGCTCTGGGAAACATTCATCTTTTCATTCTCAATTGGCTATTGTGAACTCTTACCAAAAGCTGTTTGATTAATATAGGTTTTTCTGTGAGGCATGGGCTATAGATGGAGTTGTTCAGAGAAAGGTGGATATGTTGGAAATGAAATGCTTGAGGACAATATATAATGTAGGGTGGTTTGATCAAATAAGCATTGAAAGGGTAAGCAAGGTGTGTGGAAATAAAAAGTGTGGTTGAGAGAATGAGTCAGGCAAAGTTGACAAAAAGGTTATATGTGTCAGAAGCAGAGGGAACAAGAGAACCAGGAGATCACATTGAAGATGGAAGGATGGAGTGAAAAAGATTTTGAGCAATTGGGGCCTGAGCATGCAGGAAGTTGAAAAGCATACATGGAATAGAGTGAATTGGAACAATGTGGTATACTGGGGTCAATGTGCCATCAATGGGTTAACTAGGGCATGTGAAATGTCTGGAGCAAACCATAAAATGGTCTGTGGGGGCTGGAGTGAATAGGGAATTGTGGTTTTCGTACATTAACACATGACAGCTAGAGAGTGTGTTAACAAATATGGCCTTTTTTGTCTATTTTTTTGGCATTACTTCGATAACAAAGGGGACAGCGATGCTTTTTTCTTTGGGAAAGGGTATCAATGGAGATGGATGAAGGCAAGCGAGTATGAACATGCATATGGGTACATATTCATATTGCTGTGTATGTACATGATAGCTAGAGACTGAGTGTGAACGAATGTGGCCTTTGCTGTCTTTTCCTAGCGCTACCTCGCACACATGAGGGGGTAGGGGGGTTGTTATTCCATGTATGGCGGGGTGGCGATGGGAATGAATAAAGGCAGACAGTATGAATTATGTACATGTGTATATATGTATTTGTCTGTGTGTGTATATATATGTATACGATGAGATGTATAGGTATGTATACTTGCATGTGTGGACGTGTATGTATATACATGTGTATGTGGGTGGGTTGGGTCATTCTTTCATCTGTTTCCTTGCGCTACCTCGCTAACGCAGGAGACAGTAACAAAGCAAAATAAAATAAAAATAAATAATGTGTCCCTAGGGATAGGGGAGAAAGAACACTTCCCTCATATTCCTCGCATGTCGTAGATGGTGATTGAAGGGGAGGAGAGAGGGGGGGTCTTGCAAACCCTCCCCTACTTGTACTTCAATTTCTAAAAGGGGAAACAGAAGATAGTATACGGTGTTGGAGGTAAGTTGCTAGAAGCAGTGAAGAGTTTTTACCAAGGATGTAGGGCATGTGTATGAGTAGGAAGAGGAGAGTGACTGGTTCTCAGTGAAGGTCGGTCTGCGGCAGGGTTGTGTGACATCCCAATGGTTGTTCATTGGTATATGGATGGGGTGGTAAGGAGGTAAGTGCAAGAGTTTTGTAGAAAGGGGTGAGTATGCAGTCCGTTGGACATGAGTGGGCCTGGGAAGTGAGTCAGTTACTGTTCGCTGATGATACAGCTCTGGTGGCGGATTCGAGTGAGAAACTGCAGAAGTTGGTGACTGAGTTTGGAAAAGTGTGTGAAAGGAGAAAGTTGAGAGTAAATGTGAATAAGAGCAAGGTTATTGGGTTTAGTAGGGATAAGGGACTAGTTAGTTGGGATGTAAGTGTGAATGAGGAAAAATTGGAGGAAGTAAAGTGTTTTAGATATCTGGGAGTAGACTCAGTAGCGAATGGAACCATGGAAGTGGAAGTGAGTCACAGGCTGGGGGAGGAGGTGAAGGTTCTGGGAGTGATGAAGAATGTGTGGAAAGAGAGAACGTCATCTTGGAAAGCAAGGCATGGGCAAAAGATAAGGTTGTACAGAGGAGGGTGGATGTGTTATATATATGTATACAATGAGTGTATAGGTTATGTTTTTTTTTGCTGTACATGACAGCTAGAGACTGAGTGTAACGAATGGGGCCTCTGTTGTCTTTTCCTAGCCCTACCTCGCACACATGAGGGGGAAGGGGGTTGTTATTCCATGTGTGGTGAGGTGGCGATGGGAATGGATAAAGGCAGACAGTATGAATTATGTACATGTGTATATATGTATATGTCTGTGTGTGTATATATATGTATACAATGAGATGTATAGGTATGTATATTTTGCATGTGTGTACATTGAGATGTATAGGTATGTAATATTTTGCGTGTGTGGACGCGTATGTATATACATGTGTATGTGGGTGGGTTGGGTCATTCTTTTGTCTGTTTCCTTGCGCTACCTTGCTAACGCGGGAGACAGCGACAAAGCAAAATAATATAATAATAATAGCATGACTGGTATTTTTCTTATTTGATTTCTTGATTATCTTAAAATCATTAAGTCTAAAAATAAGGCCTACAAAGAAGATAGTTTTGGCTGTCAGTCTTGTAAAACAAAATACTGGTGAGGTTATGCACAACCTGCAGGGGATTAATCTGAACTGCTAAGTTTGGTTTCCTATCTTGCAAGCCAAAATATCTCATCCTGAGGAAAATTGGAATGTGCCATTAAGTGTCCCTTACTTCCAAACCGATGGCTTAGTTATCTGAATATAACCAACAGCAAATTTCTCTTTGAGAGATGGATTAAGCACTCCAGTTCTAACCCAGATACCCTTTTTAACACAAATAAATCTAACCATTAAACTTTAAAGTCTCTGAAATTTTGGAGCCAACCTCCTACTTGAAAAGAAATGTCTTCACTCTCAAGAGTCTACCACATGGTCTTATGGTCCCAAAGGGCTATTTTAAAAGAATACTCCTGCCTCTGGTTGGGATGGTCTTAGGACACCTTCTCCATCTTACATGAGAATGAGGGTAGCACTGAATTCTTTTAGCAATGCCCCTGGTAAAGTTAAAAGTAAAAGAATCCCTACTCATTAATCCTTTTTTTTCCTAGTTTAAGAATACTGTTCTGGTAACAATACTGGTCTAGAGAATCTGGCTCTAGTGATGCTCTAAACAGCTTCATGCAGAAAAATAATATTACAGAAGAGCAAAGACTGAAGCAGCTCTAATTACTCACTTTTAGAGAGAGAAGTCACACTCTGTTGTGTAAAGCCTTCCCATGCCATCAAAGAATGCAAAATAATTTCTCTCCAAAAAACACAAAAGTGTACGAACAGGAGGTCCATGACATTCCTAAGATGTTCCAACTAAACTGAATGCTCCTTCTAAAAAGAGCTTCCTGACCAGTAAGAAAAAAGATAGACATTATTGAGCAAATGGGATAAATACCTCAAATTCCTATGTGACCTAGGCAGGCCAGCTCTGGGAAACATTCATCTTTTCATTCTCAATTGGCTATTGTGAACTCTTACCAAAAGCTGTTTGATTAATATAGGTTTTTCTGTGAGGCATGGGCTATAGATGGAGTTGTTCAGAGAAAGGTGGATATGTTGGAAATGAAATGCTTGAGGACAATATATAATGTAGGGTGGTTTGATCAAATAAGCATTGAAAGGGTAAGCAAGGTGTGTGGAAATAAAAAGTGTGGTTGAGAGAATGAGTCAGGCAAAGTTGACAAAAAGGTTATATGTGTCAGAAGCAGAGGGAACAAGAGAACCAGGAGATCACATTGAAGATGGAAGGATGGAGTGAAAAAGATTTTGAGCAATTGGGGCCTGAGCATGCAGGAAGTTGAAAAGCATACATGGAATAGAGTGAATTGGAACAATGTGGTATACTGGGGTCAATGTGCCATCAATGGGTTAACTAGGGCATGTGAAATGTCTGGAGCAAACCATAAAATGGTCTGTGGGGGCTGGAGTGAATAGGGAATTGTGGTTTTCGTACATTAACACATGACAGCTAGAGAGTGTGTTAACAAATATGGCCTTTTTTGTCTATTTTTTTGGCATTACTTCGATAACAAAGGGGACAGCGATGCTTTTTTCTTTGGGAAAGGGTATCAATGGAGATGGATGAAGGCAAGCGAGTATGAACATGCATATGGGTACATATTCATATTGCTGTGTATGTACATGATAGCTAGAGACTGAGTGTGAACGAATGTGGCCTTTGCTGTCTTTTCCTAGCGCTACCTCGCACACATGAGGGGGTAGGGGGGTTGTTATTCCATGTATGGCGGGGTGGTGATGGGAATGAATAAAGGCAGACAGTATGAATTATGTACATGTGTATATATGTATTTGTCTGTGTGTGTATATATATGTATACGATGAGATGTATAGGTATGTATACTTGCATGTGTGGACGTGTATGTATATACATGTGTATGTGGGTGGGTTGGGTCATTCTTTCATCTGTTTCCTTGCGCTACCTCGCTAACGCAGGAGACAGTAACAAAGCAAAATAAAATAAAAATAAATAATGTGTCCCTAGGGATAGGGGAGAAAGAACACTTCCCTCATATTCCTCGCATGTCGTAGATGGTGATTGAAGGGGAGGAGAGAGGGGGGGTCTTGCAAACCCTCCCCTACTTGTACTTCAATTTCTAAAAGGGGAAACAGAAGATAGTATACGGTGTTGGAGGTAAGTTGCTAGAAGCAGTGAAGAGTTTTTACCAAGGATGTAGGGCATGTGTATGAGTAGGAAGAGGAGAGTGACTGGTTCTCAGTGAAGGTCGGTCTGCGGCAGGGGTGTGTGACATCCCAATGGTTGTTCATTGGTATATGGATGGGGTGGTAAGGAGGTAAGTGCAAGAGTTTTGTAGAAAGGGGTGAGTATGCAGTCCGTTGGACATGAGTGGGCCTGGGAAGTGAGTCAGTTACTGTTCGCTGATGATACAGCTCTGGTGGCGGATTCGAGTGAGAAACTGCAGAAGTTGGTGACTGAGTTTGGAAAAGTGTGTGAAAGGAGAAAGTTGAGAGTAAATGTGAATAAGAGCAAGGTTATTGGGTTTAGTAGGGATAAGGGACTAGTTAGTTGGGATGTAAGTGTGAATGAGGAAAAATTGGAGGAAGTAAAGTGTTTTAGATATCTGGGAGTAGACTCAGTAGCGAATGGAACCATGGAAGTGGAAGTGAGTCACAGGCTGGGGGAGGAGGTGAAGGTTCTGGGAGTGATGAAGAATGTGTGGAAAGAGAGAACGTCATCTTGGAAAGCAAGGCATGGGCAAAAGATAAGGTTGTACAGAGGAGGGTGGATGTGTTGGAAATGAAATATTTGAGGTGGTTTGACAAAGCAAGTAATGAAAGGTTAAGAGGGATTTGTGGAAATAAAAAGAGTGTGGTTAAGAAAGCAGAAGAGGGTGTGCTGAAATGGTTTGGACATATGGAGAGAATGACTGAGGACAGGTTGACAAAGAGGATATATGTGTCAGAGGTGGAGGGAATAAGAAGAAGCGGGATACCAAATTGGAGGTGGAAGGATGGAGTGAAAAAGATTTTGAGTGATTGGGGTCTGAACATATGGGAGGGTGAGAGGTGTGCAAAGAATAGAGTGAATTGGAATGATGTGGTATACTGGGGTCAACATGCTGTCAATGGACTGAACCAGGACATGTGAAACGTCTGAGGTAAACCATGGAAAGGTCTGTGGGGCCTGGATGTGGAAAGAGAGCTGTTGGTTTTAGTGCATTACACATGACAACTTGAGACTGAGTGAGAATGAATGTGGCCTATTTTGTCTGTTTTCCTGGAGCTACCTCACAAAATTAGGGGGTAGCGATGCTTTTCCCTGTGGGGTGGGGCAGTGCCAGCATTGGATGAAGGAATGTATATGAGTAGGAAGACATATAGACAGATATGCATATATACACATGTACATATTCATCCTTGCTTACCTATATCCATTTCTGATGCCATCCCATCCCACAGGAAACAGCATTGCAGGGGGTAGCGCCAGGAAAACAGACAAAAAAGGCCACATTCGTTCACACTCAGTCTCTAGCTGTCACATGTAATGCACCAAAACCACAGCTTCCTATCCACATCTAGGCACCATAGACCTTTCCATGGTTTACCCCGGATGTTTCAAAATCTTTTTCACTCCATCCTTCCACCACCAATTTGGTTTCCCAATTCTCCTTGTTCCCTCCACCTCTGACACATATATCCTCTTTGTCAATCTCTCCTCACTCATTTTCTCTATATATCCTCACTCTTTTTATTTCCACAAATCTCTCTTACCCTTTCATTACTTAATCAAACCACCTCATCCACACTGTCTTGAAACATTTAATTTCCAACACATCCACTCTGCTATATACAGCCCTATCTATAGCCCATGCCTCGTAACAATATAATATTGTTGGAAGTACCATTCCTTTAAACATAACCATTTTTGCTCTCTGTGATAAAGTTCTCTCCTTCCACACATTTTTCATCACTCCCAATATCTTTGCCCCCTCCCTCACCCTGTGACTCACTTCCACTTCCAAGGTTCCACTCGCTGCTAAGTCCACCCTCAGATATCTAAAACACTCCACTTCCTCCAATTCTTCTCCATTTAAACTTACATCCCAATTAACTTGTCCCTCAACCCTACTGAACCTAACAACCTTGCTCTTGTTCACATTTACTCTTGACTTTCTCCTTTCACACACTTTTCCGAACTCAGTCACCAACTTCTGCAATTTCTTCCCTGAATCCGCCACCAGAGCTGACTCACTACCCAGGCCCTCTCATCCCCAACAAACTGCATACTCACCCCTCTCTCCAAAACTCTTGCATTTACTTCCCTAACTATCTCATCCATAAACAAATTAAACAACCATGGCAACACCACACAGCCCTGCCGCAGACCAACCTTCACTGGGAACCAATCACTCTCCTTTCTTCCTACTTGTACACTTCCCTTACATCTTTGATAAAAACTTTTCAGTGCTTCTAGCAGCTTACCTCCAACACCATATACCCTTAAGATCTTCCACAAAGCATCTTTATCAACCCTGTCATATGCCCTCTCCAGATCCATAAATGCTTAATACAAATCCATCAGTTTTCTAAATATTTCTCACACATTCTTTAGAGCAAACACCTGATCCACTTATCCTCTACCAATTATGAGACCAGACTGCTCTTCCCCAATCTGATGCTCTGTACATGCCTTCACCCTCTCATATAATTTCCCAAGAATATTCAACAAACTCAGGCCTCTGTAGTTTGAACACTCACCTTTATCCCTTTAGCCTTTGTACAGTGGCACTATATCTTTTATGATGAAGGCTTCAGTCACAGACAAAAGTCCCTATCAAGGGTTGGAATTTTTGAAATATATTCAAAATTATGAAACAGAAAAAGAAAAGACAAGGGAAATCATTTATGAATTTTGGAGGAAGTAAAACACCTGAGTTTTGAAACATGCCAGGTCATAGTTATTGGTAAAAGATGAGAAGGTAGAGAGTTCCAAAGCCTCAATGTGTATGGAATTAAGCAACAATAATCATGTGACGCAGCAGCTTGCTGAGTATTGCGTGGTTTAGCTAGTGGTGGGGGCAAACGAGCAACTAGCTCTCAGGAGCAAAAACCAAAGTAACATTTACAGAAGAGGGAAAGTAAACCAACATTGTGGCATAGGGCAAGAGGGTCAAGTTTGAAAGTTATCTTGGGACAGTTTATAAGTTGGATTGCTTTAACCCAGCTTTGTTAAGTAAGTATACAGAGCTAGAACTACACCAAATGTGAGAGCAGTACTCCATACAAAGATGAATCAATCCCTTGTATAAACAGAGGAATTATTCAGAAGAAAAATTTCAATATCTAAACAGAACACCCAGTTCTTTAAAGGCAGGTTTAGCTATTCCTATAATGTAGGGTTTCCAAGAAAGAGTGGATGTTACAGTAATACCAAGTATGTTCACTGAGTCAAGAGATGGGATTACTCCATACAATGATGAATCAATCCCTAGTATAAATGGAGCAACTGTTTAGAAGAAAACTTTCGATGTCTAAACAGGGCACCCAGTCTTTTAAAGGCAGATTTAGCTATTCCCATAATGTAGGGTTTCCAAGAAATAGCAGATGTTACAGAAATACCAAGTATGTTCATTGAGTCAAGAGATGGGATTACAGAACCGCTGTGAGGAGTTTTTGATAGAGAGATGGGGAGAAATTAGGTCTTGGAGGCATCAAACTTAATATGATTTTGTCTACCCCACTGAGATATCCTGTCCAAGTCTGGGTTTACTGAGGAAGTTGTGTCAAGATGAGATGTAGATGAAGTGAGAGAAAGGGGAGCAGAATTGAAGGATGTGGATGAATGCAGTGCTGAGTTATCAGCATGTGACTGCACTGGAGAGGAAAACATTAACAAAAAGGAGAAAAGGTGTAGGGGACAGGACAGAACAGGACAGAGGGGAGGGGGGGAGGCTGATCCATCAACAACCAAAAAGATAGATCAGCCAGAGAGGAAGCTAGAAAGGAGAAAAGTGAGGGAGAGAAGCCAAAGGAAAGGAGCTTAGAGATGAGACCCTGATGCCACAGCCTTTCAAAAGCCTTAGATATGTAAGGGCCAAGTACACATGACAGCTAGAGACTGAGTGTGAATGAATGTGGCCTTTGTTGTCTTTTCCTAGTGCTACCTCGCGCACATGCGGGGGGAAGGGGGGTTGTCATTTTATGTGTGGCGGGGTGGCGATGGGTATGAATAAGGTCAGACAGTATGAATTATGTACATGTGTATATATGTATATGTCTGTGTGTATATACATGTATATGATGAGATGTATAGGTATGTATATGTGCGTGTGTGGATGTGTATGTATATACATGTGTATGTGGGTGGGTTGGGCCATTCTTTCGTCTGTTTCCTTGTGCTACCTCGCTAACGCGGGAGACAGCAACAAAGTATAATAAATAAATAAATAAAATAGGAAAGAATATCACCAGTGGATCTCAACTTCCAGAAGCCATACTGGTGATGAGAGGAAAGACAGTGATTTTTGATTTATTTATTTTTTTATTTATTATACTTTGTCGCTGTCTCCCGCGTTTGCGAGGTAGCGCAAGGAAACAGACGAAAGAAATGGCCCAACCCCCCCCATACACATGTATATACATACGTCCACACACGCAAATATACATACCTACACAGCTTTCCATGGTTTACCCCAGACGCTTCACATGCCTTGATTCAATCCACTGACAGCACGTCAACCCCGGTATACCACATCACTCCAATTCACTCTATTCCTTGCCCTCCTTTCACCCTCCTGCATGTTCAGGCCCCGATCACACAAAATCTTTTTCACTCAATCTTTCCACCTCCAATTTGGTCTCCCTCTTCTCCTCGTTCCCTCCACCTCCAACATATATATCCTCTTGGTCAATCTTTCCTCACTCATTCTCTCCATGTGCCCAAACCACTTCAAAACACCCTCTTCTGCTCTCTCAACCACGCTCTTTTTATTTCCACACATCTCTCTTACTCTTACGTTACTCACTCGATCAAACCACCTCACACCACACATTGTCCTCAAACATCTCATTTCCAGCACATCCATCCTCTTGCACACAACTCTATCCATAGCCCACGCCTCGCAACCATACAACATTGTTGGAACCACTATTCCTTCAAACATACCCATTTTTGCTTTCCGAGATAATGTTCTCGACTTCCACACATTCTTCAAGGCTCCCAGAATTTTCGCCCCCTCCCCCACCCTATGATCCACTTCCGCTTCCATGGTTCCATCCGCTGCCAGATCCACTCCCAGATATCTAAAACACTTCATTTCCTCCAGTTTTTCTCCATTCAAACTCACCTCCCAATTGACTTGACCCTCAACCCTACTGTACCTAATAACCTTGCTCTTATTCACATTTACTCTTAACTTTCTTCTTCCACACACTTTACCAAACTCAGTCACCAGCTTCTGCAGTTTCTCACATGAATCAGCCACCAGCGCTGTATCATCAGCGAACAACAACTGACTCACTTCCCAAGCTCTCTCATTCCCCAACAGACTTCATACTTGCCCCTCTTTCCAAAACTCTTGCATTTACCTCCCTAACAACCCCATCCATAAACAAATTAAACAACCATGGAGACATCACACACCCCTGCCGCAAACCTACATTCACTGAGAACCAATCACTTTCCTCTCTTCCTACACGTACACATGCCTTACATCCTCGATAAAAACTTTTCACAGCTTCTAACAACTTTCCTCCCACACCATATATTCTTAATACCTTCCACAGAGCATCTCTATCACCTCTATCATATGCCTTCTCCAGATCCATAAATGCTACATACAAATCCATTTGCTTTTCTAAGTATTTCTTACATACATTCTTCAAAGCAAACACCTGATCCACACATCCTCTACCACTTCTGAAACCACACTGCTCTTCCCCAATCTGATGCTCTGTACATGCCTTCACCCTCTCAATCAATACCCTCCCATATAATTTACCAGGAATACTCAACAAACTTATACCTCTGTAATTTGAGCACTCACTCTTATCCCCTTTGCCTTTGTACAATGGCACTATGCACGCATTCTGCCAATCCTCAGGCACCTCACCATGAGTCATACATACATTAAATAACCTTACCAACCAGTCAACAATACAGTCACCCCTTTTTTAATAAATTCCACTGCAATACCATCCAAACCTGCTGCCTTGCCGGCTTTCATCTTTCGCAAAGCTTTCACTACCTCTTCTCTGTTTACCAAATCATTTTCCCTAACCCTCTCACTTTGCACACCACCTCGACCAAAACACCCTATATCTGCCACTCTATCATCAAACACATTCAACAAACCTTCAAAATACTCACTCCATCTCCTCACATCACCACTACTTGTTATCACCTCCCCATTTGCGCCCTTCACTGAAGTTCCCATTTGCTCCCTTGTCTTACGCACTTTATTTACCTCCTTCCAGAACATCTTTTTATTCTCCCTAAAATTTAATGATACTCTCTCACCCCAACTCTCATTTGCCCTTTTTTTCACCTCTTGCACCTTTCTCTTGACCTCCTGTCTCTTTCTTTTATACATCTCCCACTCAATTGCATTTTTTCCCTGCAAAAATCGTCCAAATGCCTCTCTCTTCTCTTTCACTAATACTCTTACTTCTTCATCCCACCACTCACTACCCTTTCTAATCAACCCACCTCCCACTCTTCTCATGCCACAAGCATCTTTTGCGCAATCCATCACTGATTCCCTAAATACATCCCATTCCTCCCCCACTCCCCTAATTCCATTGTTCTCACCTTTTTCCATTCTGTACTCAGTCTCTCCTGGTACTTCCTCACACAGGTCTCCTTCCCAAGCTCACTTACTCTCACCACCCTCTTCACCCCAACATTCACTCTTCTTTTCTGAAAACCCATACAAATCTTCACCTTAGCCTCCACAAGATAATGATCAGACATCCCTCCAGTTGCACCTCTCAGCACATTAACATCCAAAAGTCTCTCTTTCGCACGCCTGTCAATTAACACGTAATCCAATAACGCTCTCTGGCCATCTCTCCTACTTACATAAGTATACTTATGTATATCTCGCTTTTTAAACCAGGTATTCCCAATCATCAGTCCTTTTTCAGCACATAAATCTACAAGCTCTTCACCATTTCCATTTACAACACTGAACACCCCATGTATACCAATTATTCCCTCAACTGCCACATTACTCACCTTTGCATTCAAATCACCCATCACTATAACCCGGTCTCGTGCATCAAAACCACTAACACACTCATTCAGCTGCTCCCAAAACACTTGCCTCTCATGATCTTTCTTCTCATGCCCAGGTGCATATGCACCAATAATAACCCATCTCACTCCATCAACTTTCAGTTTTACCCATATTAATCGAGAATTTACTTTCTTACATTCTATCACATACTCCCACAACTCCTGTTTCAGGAGTATTGCTCCTCCTTCCCTTGATCTTGTCCTCTCACTAACCCCTGACTTTACTCCCCAGACATTCCCAAACCACTCTTCCCCTTTACCCTTGAGCTTCGTTTCACTCAGAGCCAAAACATCCAGGTTCCTTTCCTCAAACATACTACCTATCTCTCCTTTTTTCACATCTTGGTTACATCCACACACATTTAGTCACCCCACTCTGAGCCTTCGAGGAGGATGAGCACTCCCCGCGTGACTCCTTCTGTTTCCCATTTTAGAAAGTTAATACAAGGAGGGGAGGATTTCTGGCCCCCCGCTCCCGTCCCCTCCACGACACGCGAGGAATGTGATTTTTGATGTGTTTAAGAAAATGGAAGTTGAGGATAGATTCAAAGACTCTGGAAGTGGTAGATGTCAATAAAATGGGACAATAGTTAGAGGGGCCAGAACAGTCACCTTTCTTAGGGATGAGATGTATCAATGCATGTTTCCACGGAGAAGGTAAAGATTTGGTTTTTAAGCAGATATGGAAAAGACTAGCAAGTACAGGTGCAAGTTAAGAGACACACTCTTTCAGTACCTGGGGATGGATGCCATCAGGACATAAGCCTTGCTTGTCTCCAGAGAAAGATGTGCTTTAGGGACAATGCAAAAAGAGATTATGGGAAGAGGCATAGGTTTAGTTAGAGCAGCATCAGGTGGGGAAGGAATATTAGAGTCATCCAAGGTGGAGTTAGAAGATAAATGGGAAACAAAGAGAGTTACTTTGTATGTGGGAGAGACAGCTATATGTAGTACTGTCAAAATGGACAAGTGAAGGAAAGGTAGAGCAACAGAAGATTTTAGATAGCCCTTCGCTAAAGACCAGAAAGACCTATAAATGGATGATGAGAGGTTATCACACTTCTTTTGAATAAAGAAACTCTTCGCCTCATGTATAACATGCTTGCAGCGATTACGGGCAGTGATGAAAGATGAATGGGAGCCAGAGGAAGAAGAGTTTATCCAAGTCCTATATGCTTGATCTCTTGTCAGAATGGCTTCAGAACAGGAACGACTGAATCATGGAGTGGATGAGAACCATGGAGTGGTTGAAGAAGTTGTCTTGGAAGAGGGGATAAATGCTTTCATTCCCACAAGAATAACCTCTGCTACATGTTTGGTGGAAACAGAAATATCACTACATAAGAGACATTAATTTACCCAGGGAAAGTCAGAAAAATTATTCCAGTCAGCTTTGTTGTGGTGCCAGTATATATGCTGGAGGGAAAGGTGCCATTAGAACAGATACATTTATGACAGTGTGATCAGATGAATCAATTGGGGGTTACTGTGTACTCACAGCAGAATGGACTAGAGGTCAAAAACAAATCCAGAATATAGCAGAGTGGTCACAGCTGTTAGGAATATGGTTAGAGTGGGAGAAAATTTGCTCTAAATCATTGAGGATGGAGAATGTGAAGGCTTTAGTCCCTCTACTATCCATATGGGAGGAATTCAACCATTCCCTATGGTGAACATTGAAATCCCTGAGGTTGAGGACCTTAGCTTGCGGGTGAGAGGATGTCACAGTCTTATGACAGGAGTTTGGACAGTTAAGGAAGGATATACGACTTGTAGATTTAGGAGAGCAATAGGTAAAACAGAAGACAAGTGTGGCAGTAGGGAGACAAATCTTGAGCCACATAACATCGAAGTTTGGGGACTCAAGGTCCTTGAGGCATGCAACAGGTGTGTTGATGTTGGAAAAAGTACAAACATCACCTTTGAACCATTGGACAACTGTGTCTCAGAGTGAAGTAAGATATTAGAAGAAGTACGAGACAGATGGTGTTCAACTGAAGAGAGGTTACTAGAGAGACCACGAATGTTGGTATAATTATGAATAGAAAAAGAGGAAGGTCTAACAGAGAGGGAAAGATCGTGGGATGGACTGGTACTACTACTATCAGAGCCCGCCCTCTCATTGGCAGTAAAGTTAGGTAGAAGTTGAGAGTAACAGAATAAAAGCAAGGGTTTAGTAGGTTTAGTAAGGCAGAAGGAGAGGTTAGTTGGGATATGAGTATGAATGGAGACAATCTGGAAGACGTGGAGTCTTTCAGACACCTGGAAGTGAATTTGGCAGCAAACAGAACCAAGGAAATGGAAGAGAGTCAGGGTGGAGGAGGTGGGCAAAGATTCCAGAAGCAATGAGGAATGATATGTCATTATCTGGGAGAGCAAGAATAGGTATGTTTTAATGTATAGTAGCCACACTGATGCTGTGAGGATACGAGGCATGGGCTTGTACATAAGGTTGGGCAAAGGAGGGTGGAAGTGTTGGAAATGAAATATTTGATGACAGTATGAGGTGTGAGGTGGTTTGAATGACTAAGTAATAAAAGGGTAAGAGAGAAGTGTGGTAATATGAATGGTGTGTTTAAGAGAACTGAAGATGGTGTTCTGAAGCAGTTTGGATGTATGGAGAGAACGAATGAGGAGAAATTAACAAAGAGGATATATATGTTGGAAATGGAAGGAAAAGGGGAAGCCTCAACTTAAGAGGGAGGGATGGAGTAAAATATATTTTTAGTGGTCAGGACCTGAACACACAAGAGGATCAAAGGTATACCCAGGATACAATGAAATATCATGATGAAGTATACTGGAACGAAGTGCTGTCATTGGACTGAACCAGGGTACGTGAAGTGGCTAGGGGAAACTATGGAAAGGTCCGAAGGACCTGGTTGTGGACAGGAGGCTGTGGTTCAGTGCACTGCACATGACAATTAGAGATGTTAGTGAATGCAGTCTGCCTTCATCTATTCTTAGTGCTACCTTGCTAATGTGGGAAATGGCATGCAAGTATGAGAGAAAAGAGAAGACTTTAATTCATATTTCTTAATGGTTGCTTGTACTCCTTGCAACACCCGTACCATGAATTAAGGCTTAAGTTTAATAATAGTGTTGCAGTCACTCTATTCTATACAGTTTACCACTATCTCAGTTTACTTTTACTCTCTTTAAACCTTCTCCAATATTCTTCATCTTATCAGTGTTTGCCATAAACTGTATCATTATCTGCCATGTATTACTTACTTCCTTTTTACTATAGCCATCATTCCATCTTTTAACATTTACGCCCAGATCTAAACAAATATTTTTTTATGTATACTTAGTTGCTGTCTCCTGCGTTAGCGAGGTAGCGCACGGAAATAGACAAAAGAATGGCCCAACCCACCCACACACCCATGTATATACATAAATGCCCACACACGTACATATACATACCTATACATTTTGACGTATACATACAAATACATACACAGACATATACATACATACACATGTGCATATTCATACTTGCTGCCTTCATCCATTCCAGTCGCCACCCCGCCACACATGAAAAACAGCACCCCCTCCCCCTGTGCACACGAGGTAGCGCTAAGATAAGACAACAAAGGCCACACTCGTTCACACTGTCTCTAGCTGTCATGTGTAATGCACAGAAACCACAGCTCCCTTTCCACATCTAGGCCCAACAAAACTTTTCATGGTTTACCCCAGATGCTTCATATGCCCTGGTTCAATCCACTGACAGCATGTCGACCCCGGTATACCAAAATGTTCCAATTCACTCTATTCCTTGCATGCCTTTCACCCTCCTGTATGTTCAGGCCCTGATCGCTCAAAATCTTTTTCATTCCATCCTTCCACCTCCAAATTGGTCTCCCACTTCTCCTCATTCCCTAAACAAATATATCTGGATTAAAAACAAGTGACATCTATGGGAAACTCACGTTTGACTAGAACAAGTACATTTATCTATTCATTCATTCACTTATTATACTTGTTGTTTCCCACGTCAGCAAGGTAAAGCCAGGAAACAGACAAAAAATGACCAATCCACTCATATACACGTATATGTACATAATTGTCCAAACACGCACATACATACATACATGTACATATAAATATCAACATATACACATATACATACACATACATATATACACTTGTACTTATTCATACTTGCTTGCCTTCATCCTCTTATTCAATGAAAAACTAAGTATTCAAACAAGAAACAATGGTGTTGTTACCTTATTGCGCCTGTTCTCCTCCTGTTCTTGAACCCTTGTCCATACATCCCAGGCAATTGTTGCCAGTTGCTGAGTGAGCTGCAGGTTTTTCTCATTTGGCTGATGTTTGGTCATAGCTGACAACACAATCATAAGTAGCCGCTCTCGTGAGGTGTGTTCAAATACTATCATGTCAGACCAGATTTGGGGTAAATATTCAAGTGATTCATGAATATTCACTGACTTCAAGACCTCCTGCAAATTTGACAAATTTCAACAGTTTTGAAAATTAATGACTATGATGCATCTGTAACACTGTTATACATTGTTAAAGTGTGTAGGAATTTTGAAATTAAAAGTAGCATTAGTGAAAGGTCTAAAGTAAATGTCAGAGCATGCTCATGCGGTATGTCACAATGGTCAAATATTACAAAAGGCAATAGTGTGACAGGATACTTTAAGTTACCAGTATAGATAAATATTGCAATACAGAACGAAATTACCAAACAGTACACTAGTCTTTATTGTTCATGCAGTGGGGACCAAGATATGATGTGAATCTCAACTATGTGAAGTTCAGTTCAACAATGCACAGTAAATACAGGATTAGGATATCGCCCTTAAAGTCTCTTAAAAAAAGACTTGTGCATATGTACATACAGTTAAGACAAGTAATTATCATCAAGAAAAAATATGGGAAAAACTGGTAGGAGATTTTGAACTGCCATGTATCATGAACACTTGGGTTGACTTGGGTCCACAACATCAACTTATAATTGATGGATGATACAGTACACTACCTTTTTCATGTATTTTTTCTACAATGTTCTCTTCAGTGGGTTCTTACCTAATGTATGAATTAGTAATAATCTATATATTTAGAAAAATGTGTGTGGAAGAAGAAAGTTGAGAGTAAATGTGAATAAGAGCAAGGTTATTAGGTACAGTAGGGGTGAGGGTCAAGTCAATTGGGAGGTGAGTTTGAATGGAGAAAAACTGGAGGAAGTGAAGTGTTTTAGATATCTGGGAGTGGATCTGTCAGCGGATGGAACCATGGAAGCGGAAGTGGATCATAGGGTGGGGGAGGGGGCGAAAATTTTGGGAGCCTTGAAAAATGTGTGGAAGTCGAGAACACTATCTCGGAAAGCAAAAATGGGTATGTTTGAGGGAATAGTGGTTCCAACAATGTTGTATGGTTGCGAGGCGTGGGCTATGGATAGAGATGTGCGCAGGAGGATGGATGTGCTGGAAATGAGATGTTTGAGGACAATGTGTGGTGTGAGGTGGTTTGATCGAGTAAGTAACGTAAGGGTAAGAGAGATGTGTGGAAATAAAAAGAGCGTGGTTGAGAGAGCAGAAGAGGGTGTTTTGAAATGGTTTGGGCACATGGAGAGAATGAGTGAGGAGAGATTGACCAAGAGGATATATGTGTCGGAGGTGGAGGGAACGAGGAGAAGAGGGAGACCAAATTGGAGGTGGAAAGATGGAGTGAAAAAGATTTTGTGTGATCGGGGCCTGAACATGCAGGAGGGTGAAAGGAGGGCAAGAAATAGAGTGAATTGGAGTCATGTGGTATACAGGGGTTGACGTGCTGTCAGTGGATTGAAGCAAGGCATGTGAAGCGTCTGGGGTAAACCATGGAAAGCTGTGTAGGTATGTATATTTTGCGTGTGTGGACGTGTGTATGTACATGTGTATGGTGGGGGGGGGGGGGTTGGGCCATTTCTTTCGTCTGTTTCCTTGCGCTACCTCGCAAACGCGGGAGACAGCGACAAAGTATAAAAAAAAAAAAAAAAAAAAAAAATTTAGAAAAATCCAGGAGAAAACAGGTACAATAAATAGATGATTGTTAACAATCGTGTTTGTTTGAAGACATTCAATGCATAACTGAAAAATGATACAGTAAATTATGTAAAATCAAGAATCACAGAAATATTAAAAGATATATAGAAGACTGGTGAAATTAACAAGTCTTACAAAGTATCAGCAACAACTGGTTGAGCAGATCCATAATATGCTTGATTAAATAATTCTGCTTTGTACAGGCTTCATAATTAATTATGCTTCATGTACATGTGTAATGTATTTTTTCTACTTATTTTCAATAGTCCAGATTTTCAACTAATCTGAACCCCTTCCCACAATTAGTCTGGACTAGCAAGGGTACTCTTTAAGGTTACTTTTATGCACCATGCATCTCTCTTCTTATGTATATTACTTATTATACTGAGTCAAGATTTACACTTGAATGATGAAAATTTATTGGAAACTCAAGTGAACCACTGATGTCTCCCCCAAGCAGTTTTCTCACCATTCAAAATTTGTCTAGCTTCACTCATTTCACTGGCCCAAATGCTAAGAAGATATCATATATATACCTATGCTCCAGAGAAATACTACTTCAAGGAGCCCTACACTATATATTCCAAACTTTGATATCATAAGCACTAGAATAGTTAGTCCCAACTCAACTATGACTAAGTGAGAGCCAATAATCATCATGCATATGTATTCATGAATGTGCCTGGGACATAGCATGCAAGCATATAACTATAATCAACCTAGTGCCCATTTTCAATACTATTTGCTACAGTTTACCCATTCCTTTTTTACTTTACAGTTATATGGTTTGGTTTGGCTTTACAAGCAGCATATAAAGGCACCAGGTATGATGAAAACAAGAATATAGTAACGAGGAAAAAACGGTTATGAGTCACTCAAGAGATGAGAATTCCAAGAAACCTGCAAATTTTACATACAATATTCTAAAGTGCTTTCTTACCTCCATAACTCCTGGCTCTGGGATATAAACATGTGGAACCAAATCATTGTACAATTCCATGAAGTTATCAACAGTCTGCACTGAGCATGCTAGTGCAAAGTAATGGCGGCTGTGGAGAGAAAAAATGCTTTAGAGTGCTTTTAATGTTATTTACTCACCAACCAATGTAAGAGTTACATGAAGAATTACTCTAAAAACATATCAATGTCATACATTGAAAATGGTCTGCCAAACACTAGGGAATATATAATTTCTGGTTAATGAACAAATTTATATGCCACTCTATGGTGTGTACTTCCTGATATATCTTCCAAGCAGCTAACTAGGGAACAGAGAATAATCCCAGACCATGAATGATAAGTCACCAATTCAAAGCTTTTTTCCACCCAAAAATATCAGAATTATTGAAAAATTTCTCACACATACTATTCTTATTACTTGAATATGTTCATACTTCTGTTCTCCCCTCATGCACTGTGCACTGCATGAACATCCCATCAACAATATTCCACAAACACATCACCACACAACTCAGTATAAAGTATTTACTCATATCTGCATCCCTTGGGATAGGGGAGAAAGAATACTTCCCACGCATTCCCCGCGTGTCGTAGAAGGTGACTAAAGGGGACGGGAGTGGGGGGCTAGAAACCCTCCCCTCCTTGCATTTTTACTTTCTAAAAGGGGAAGGGAAGAAGGAGGCATGCAGGAGTGCTCATCCTCCTCGAAGGCTCAGACTAGGGTGTCTAAATGTGTGTGGATGTAACCATGATAAAAAAAAGGAAAGACAGGTAGTATGTATGAGGAAAGGAACCTGGATGTTTTGGCTCTGAGTGAAATGAAGCTCAAGGGTAAAGGGGAGGAGTGGTTTGGGAATGTCTTGGGAGTAAAGGCAGGGGTTGGTGAGAGGACAAGAGCAAAGGAAGGAGTAGCACTACTCCTGAAACAGGAGTTGTGGGAGTATGTGATAGAGTGTAAGAAAGTGAACTGTAGACTGATATGGGTAAAACTAAAAGTGGATGGAGAGAGATGGGTGATTATTGGTGCCTAAATGCCCGAGCATGAGAAGAAAGATCATGAGAAGCAAGTGTTTTGAGAGCAGCTGAGTGAGTGTGTTAGCAGTTGTGAAGCATGAGACCGGGTTACAGCGATGGGTGATTTGAATGTAAAGGTAAGCAATGTGGCAGTTGAGGGAATAATTGGTGTACATGGGGTGTTCAGTGTTGTAAATGGAAATGGTGAAGAGCTTGTAGGTTTGTGTGCTGAAAAAGGACCGGTGATTGGGAATACATGGTTTAAAAGGAGAGATATACATAAGTAGACGTATGTAAGTAGGAAAGATGGCCAGAGAGCGTTATTGGATTATGTGTTAATTGATGGGCACGTGAAAGTTAGACTTTTGGATGTTAATGTGCTGAGAGGTGCAACTGGAGGGATGATCTTGTGGAGGCGAAGGTGAAGATTTGTGGAGGTTTTCAGAAAAGAAGAGAGAAGTGAGAAGAGAGTGGTGAGAGTAGGTGAGCTTGGGGAGAAGACTTGTGTGAGGAAGTACAAGGAGAGACTGAGTGCAAATGGAAAAAAGTGAGAGCAAAGGATGTAAGGGGAGTGGGGGAGGAATAGGATGTATTTAGGGAAGCAGTGATGGCTTGCATAAACGATGCTTGTGGCATGAGAAGCGTGGGAGGTGGACACATTAGAAAGGGTAGAGTGGTGGTATGAAGAAGTAAGATTATTAGTGAAAGAGAAGATAGAGGAGTTTAGACGATTTTTGCGGGGAAATAAAGCAGATGACTGGGAGATGCATAAAAGAAAGAGGCAGGAGGTCAAGAGAAAGGTGCAAGAGGTGAAAAAGAGGGCAAATGAGAATTGAGAGATTATCATTAAATTTTAGGAGGAATAAAAAGTTGTTTTGGAAGGAGGTAAATAATGTGCGTAAGACAAGAACAAATGGGAACATCGGTGAAGGGGGCTAATGGGGAGGTAATAACGAGTAGTGGTGATGAGAGGAGATAGAGCGAGTATTTTGAAGGTTTGTTGAATGTGTTAGATGATAGAGTGGCAGATATAAGGTGTTTTGGTCAAGGTGGTGTGCGAAGTGAGAGGGCCAGGTAGAATGATTTGGTAAACAGAGAAGAGGTAGTGAAAGCTTTGCGGAAGATGAAAGCAGCAAGGCGGCGGGTTTGGATCGTATTGCAGTGGAATCTATTAAAAGAGGGGGTGACTGTGTTGTTGACTGGTTGGTGAGGATATTCAATGTATGTATGGCTAATGGTGAAGTGCCTGAGGATTGGCAGAATGCATCCATAGTGCCATTGTACAAAGGCAGTGGGGATAAAGGCGAGTGTTCAAATTACAGAGGTATAAGTTTGTTGAGTATTCCTGGGAAATTATATGGGAGGGTATTGATTGAGAGGGTGAAGGTATGTACAAAGCATCAGATTGGGGAAGAGCAGTGTGGTTTCAGAAGTGGTAGAGGATGTGTGGATCAGATGTTTGCTTTGAAGAATGTATGTGAGAAATACTTAGAAAAGCAAATGGATTTGTATGTAGCATTAATGGATCTGGAGAAGGCACATGATAAAGTTGATAGAGATTCTCTGAGAAGGTATTAAGAGTATATGGTGTTTGTGGCAAGTTGCTAGAAGCAGTGAAAAGTTTTTATTGAGGATGTAAGGCATGTGTAAGAGTAGGAAGAGAGGAAAGTGATTGGTTCTCAGTGAATGTCGGTTTGTGGCAGGGGTGCGTAATTTCTCCATGGTTGTTTAATTCATTTATGGATGGGTTTGTTAGGGAGGTGAATGCAAGAGTTTTGGAGAGAGGGGCAAGTATGCAGTCTGTTGTGGATGAGAGGGCTTGGGAAGTGAGTCAGTTGTTGTTCACTGATGATACAGCGCTGGTGGCTGATTCGGGTGAGAAATTGCACAAACTGGTGACTGAGTTTGGTAAAGTGTGTGAAAGAAGAAAGCTGAGACTAAATGTGAATATGAGCAAGGCTATTAGGTACAGTAGGGTTGAGGGACAAGTCAACTGGAAGGTAAGTCTGAATGCAGAAAAACTGGAGGAAGTGAAGTGTTTTAGATATCTGGGAGTGGATTTAGCAGCGGATGGAACCATGGAAGCGGAAGTGAGTCACAGGGTGGGGAAGGGGGCGAAAGTTCTGGGAGCATTGAAAAATGTGTGGAAGGCGAGAACATTATCTCAGAAAGCAAAAATGGGTATGTTTAAAGGAATAGTTGTTCAAAACAATGTTATATGGTTGTGATGTGTGGGCTATAGATAGGGTTGTGCAGAGGAGGGTGAATGTGTTGGAAATGAGATGTTAGAGGACAATACGTGGTGAGAGGTGGTTTGATTAAGTAATGAAAGGGTAAGAGAGATGTGTGGTAATAAAAAGAGTGTGGTTGAGAGAGCAGAAGAGGGTGTATTGAAATGGTTCGGTCACATGGAGAGAATGAGCGAGGAAAGATTGACAAAGAGGATTTATGTGTCAGAGGTGGAGGGAACGAGGAAAAGTGGGAGACCAAATTGGAGATGGAAAGATGGAGTGAAAAAGATTTTGAGCGATCGGGGCCTGAACATGCAGGAGGGTGAAAGGTGTGAATTGGAACAATGTGGTATACCGGGGTCAACATGCTGTCAATGGATTGAACCAGGGCATGTGAAGTGTCTGGGGTAAACCATGGAAGGTTTTGTGGGGCCTGGATGTGGAAAGGAAGCTGTGGTTTCGGTGCATTATACATGACAGCTAGAGACTGAGCATGAACAAATGTGGCCTTTGTTGTCTTTTCCTAGCGCTATCTCGTGCGCATGCAGGGGGAGGGGGGTTGTCATTTCATGTGTGGCGGGTTGGCGAAGGGAATGAATAAAGGCAGCAAGTATGAATTATGTACATGTGTATATATGTATATGTCTATGTATATATATATATATATATATATATATATATATTTTTTTTTTTTTGCTTTGTCGCTGTCTCCCGCGTTTGCGAGGTAGCGCAAGGAAACAGACGAAAGAAATGGCCCAACCCACCCCCATACACATGTATATACATACGTCCACACACGCAAATATACATACCTACATAGCTTTCCATGCTTTACACCAGACGCTTCACATGCCTTGATTCAATCCACTGACAGCACGTCAACCCCGGTATACCACATCGCTCCAATTCACTCTATTCCTTGCCCTCCTTTCACCCTCCTGCATGTTCAGGCCCCGATCACACAAAATCTTTTTCAATCCATCTTTCCACCTCCAATTTGGTCTCCCTCTTCTCCTCGTTCCCTCCACCTCCGACACATATATCCTCTTGGTCAATCTTTCCTCACTCATTCTCTCCATGTGCCCAAACCATTTCAAAACACCCTCTTCTGCTCTCTCAACCATGCTCTTTTTATTTCCACACATCTCTCTTACCCTTACGTTACTTACTCGATCAAACCACCTCACACCACACATTGTCCTCAAACATCTCATTTCCAGCACATCCATCCTCCTGCGCACAACTCTATCCATAGCCCACGCCTCGCAACCATACAACATTGTTGGAACCACTATTCCTTCAAACATACCCATTTTTGCTTTCCGTGATAATGTTCTCGACTTCCACACATTCTTCAAGGCTCCCAGAATTTTCGCCCCCTCCCCCACCCTATGATCCACTTCCGCTTCCATGGTTCCATCCGCTGCCAGATCCACTCCCAGATATCTAAAACACTTCACTTCCTCCAGTTTTTCTCCATTCAAACTCACCTCCCAATTGACTTGACCCTCAACCCTACTGTACCTAATAACCTTGCTCTTATTCACATTTACTCTTAACTTTCTTCTTTCACACACTTTACCAAACTCAGTCACCAGCTTCTGCAGTTTCTCACATGAATCAGCCACCAGTGCTGTATCATCAGCGAACAACAACTGACTCACTTCCCAAGCTCTCTCATCCCCAACACACTTCATACTTGCCCCTCTTTCCAAAACTCTTGCATTCACCTCCCTAACAACCCCATCCATAAACAAATTAAACAACCATGGAGACATCACACACCCCTGCCGCAAACCTACATTCACTGAGAACCAATCACTTTCCTCTCTTCCTACACGTACACATGCCTTACATCCTCAATAAAAACTTTTCACTGCTTCTAACAACTTGCCTCCCACACCATATATTCTTAATACCTTCCATAGAGCATCTCTATCACCTCTATCATATGCCTTCTCCAGATCCATAAATGCTACATACAAATCCATTTGCTTTTCTAAGTATTTCTCACATACATTCTTCAAAGCAAACACCTGATCCACACATCCTCTACCACTTCTGAAACCACACTGCTCTTCCCCAATCTGATGCTCTGTACATGCCTTCACCCTCTCAATCAATACCCTCCCATATAATTTACCAGGAATACTCAACAAACTTATACCTCTGTAATTTGAGCACTCACTCTTATCCCCTTTGCCTTTGTACAATGGCACTATGCACACATTCCGCCAATCCTCAGGCACCTCACCATGAGACATACATACATTAAATAACCTTACCAACCAGTCAACAATACAGTCACCCCCTTTTTTAATAAATTCCACTGCAATACCATCCTAACCTGCTGCCTTGCCGGCTTTCATCTTCCGCAAAGCTTTTACTACCTCTTCTCTGTTTACCAAATCATTTTCCCTAACCCTCTCACTTTGCACACCACCTCGACAAAAACACCCTATATCTGCCACTCTATCATCAAACACATTCAACAAACCTTCAAAATACTCACTCTATCTCCTCATATCACCACTACTTGTTATCACCTCCCCATTTGCGCCCTTCACTGAAGTTCCCATTTGCTCCCTTGTCTTACGCACTTTATTTACCTCCTTCCAGAACATCTTTTTATTCTCCCTAAAATTTAATGATACTCTCTCACCCCAACTCTCATTTGCCCTTTTTTTCACCTCTTGCACCTTTCTCTTGACCTCCTGTCTCTTTCTTTTATACATCTCCCACTCAATTGCATTTTTTCCCTGCAAAAATCGTCCAAATGCCTCTCTCTTCTCTTTCACTAATACTCTTACTTCTTCATCCCACCACTCACTACCCTTTCTAATCAACCCACCTCCCACTCTTCTCATGCCACAAGCATCTTTTGCGCAATCCATCATTGATTCCCTAAATACATCACATTCCTCCCCCACTCCCCTTACTTCCATTGTTCTCACCTTTTTCCATTCTGTACTCAGTCTCTCCTGGTACTTCCTCACACAAGTCTCCTTCCCAAGCTCACTTACTCTCACCACCCTCTTCACCCCAACATTCACTCTTCTTTTCTGAAAACCCATACAAATCTTCACCTTAGCCTCCACAAGATAATGATCAGACATCCCTCCAGTTGCACCTCTCAGCACATTAACATCCAAAAGTCTCTCTTTATATGTATATATATATATATATATATATATATATATATATATATATATATATATATATATATATTTTTTTTTTTTTTTATACTTTGTCGCTGTCTCCCGCGTTTGCGAGGTAGCGCAAGGAAACAGACGAAAGAAATGGCCCAACCCCCCCCCCATACACATGTATATACATACGTCCACACACGCAAATATACATACCTACACAGCTTTCCATGGTTTACCCCAGACGCTTCACATGCCCTGCTTCAATCCACTGACAGCACGTCAACCCCGGTATACCACATCGCTCCAATTCACTCTATTCCTTGCCCTCCTTTCACCCTCCTGCATGTTCAGGCCCCGATCACACAAAATCTTTTTCACTCCATCTTTCCACCTCCAATTTGGTCTCCCTCTTCTCCTTGTTCCCTCCACCTCCGACACATATATCCTCTTGGTCAATCTTTCCTCACTCATCCTCTCCATGTGCCCAAACCACTTCAAAACACCCTCTTCTGCTCTCTCAACCATGCTCTTTTTATTTCCACACATCTCTCTTACCCTTACGTTACTCACTCGATCAAACCACCTCACACCACACATTGTCCTCAAACATCTCATTTCCAGCACATCCATCCTCCTGCGCACAACTCTATCCATAGCCCACGCCTCGCAACCATACAACATTGTTGGAACCACTATTCCTTCAAACATACCCATTTTTGCTTTCCGAGATAATGTTCTCGACTTCCACACCGGGTCATAGTGATGGGTGATTTGAATGCAAAGGTGAGTAATGTGGCAGTTGAGGGAATAATTGGTATACATGGGGTGTTCAGTGTTGTAAATGGAAATGGTGAAGAGCTTGTAGATTTATGTGCTGAAAAAGGACTGATGATTGGGAATTCCTGGTTTAAAAAGCGAGATATACATAAGTATACTTATGTAAGTAGGAGAGATGGCCAGAGAGCGTTATTGGATTACGTGTTAATTGACAGGCGTGCGAAAGAGAGACTTTTGGATGTTAATGTGCTGAGAGGTGCAACTGGAGGGATGTCTGATCATTATCTTGTGGAGGCTAAGGTGAAGATTTGTATGGGTTTTCAGAAAAGAAGAGTGAATGTTGGGGTGAAGAGGGTGGTGAGAGTAAGTGAGCTTGAGAAGGAGACCTGTGTGAGGAAGTACCAGGAGAGACTGAGTACAGAATGGGATGTATTTAGGGAATCAGTGATGGATTGCGCAAAAGATGCTTGTGGCATGAGAAGAGTGGGAGGTGGGTTGATTAGAAAGGGTAGTGAGTGGTGGGATGAAGAAGTAAGAGTATTAGTGAAAGAGAAGAGAGAGGCATTTGGACGATTTTTGCAGGGAAAAAATGCAATTGAGTGGGAGATGTATAAAAGAAAGAGACAGGAGGTCAAGAGAAAGGTGCAAGAGGTGAAAAAAAGGGCAAATGAGAGTTGGGGTGAGAGAGTATCATTAAATTTTAGGGAGAATAAAAAGATGTTCTGGAAGGAGGTAAATAAAGTGCGTAAGACAAGGGAGCAAATGGGAACTTCAGTGAAGGGCGCAAATGGGAGGTGATAACAAGTAGTGGTGATGTGAGAAGGAGATAGAGCGAGTATTTTGAAGGTTTGTTGAATGTGTTAGATGATAGAGTGGCAGATATAAGGTGTTTGTGGACAGTTGCTAGAAGCAGTGAAAAGTTTTTATCGAGGATGTAAGGCATGTGTGCGTGTAGGAAGAGAGGAAAGTGATTGGTTCTCAGTGAATGTAGGTTTGCGGCAGGGGTGTGTGATGTCTCCATGGTTGTTTAATTCATTTATGGATGGGTTTGTTAGGGAGGTGAATGCAAGAGTTTTGGAGAGAGGGGCAAGTATGAAGTCTGTTGGGGTGAGAGAGTATCATTAAATTTTAGGAGGAATAAAAAGTTGTTTTGGAAGGAGGTAAATAAAGTGCGTAAGACAAGGAGCAAATGGGAACTTCAGTGAAATAAAAAAAAAAAAAAAAAAAAAAAAAAAAAAAAAAAAAAAAAAAAAATATGTTGAAATGTATAGATATGTATATGTGTGTGTGTGGATGTGTATGTGTATACATGTGTATGTGGGTGGGTTGGGCCATTTCTTTCGTCTGTTTCCTGCGCTACTCGCAAACGCGGGAGACAGCGAGAAAGCAAAAAAAAAAAAAAAAAAAAAAAAAAAAAAAATATGTTGAAATGTATAGATATGTATATGTGTGTGTGTGGATGTGTATGTGTATACATGTGTATGTGGGTGGGTTGGGCCATTTCTTTCGTCTGTTTCCTGCGCTACTCGCAAACGCGGGAGACAGCGAGAAAGCAAAAAAAAAAAAAAAAAAAAAAAAAAAAAAAAAAAAAAAATATGTTGAAATGTATAGATATGTATATGTGTGTGTGTGGATGTGTATGTGTATACATGTGTATGTGGGTGGGTTGGGCCATTTCTTTCGTCTGTTTCCTGCGCTACTCGCAAACGCGGGAGACAGCGAGAAAGCAAAAAAAAAAAAAAAAAAAAAAAAAAAAAAAAAAAAAAAAAAAAAAAAAAAAAAAAAAAAAAAAATATGTTGAAATGTATAGATATGTATATGTGTGTGTGTGGATGTGTATGTGTATACATGTGTATGTGGGTGGGTTGGGCCATTTCTTTCGTCTGTTTCCTGCGCTACTCGCAAACGCGGGAGACAGCGAGAAAGCAAAAAAAAAAAAAAAAAAAAAAAAAAAAAAAAAAAAAAAAAAAATATGTTGAAATGTATAGATATGTATATGTGTGTGTGTGGATGTGTATGTGTATACATGTGTATGTGGGTGGGTTGGGCCATTTCTTTCGTCTGTTTCCTGCGCTACTCGCAAACGCGGGAGACAGCGAGAAAGCAAAAAAAAAAAAAAAAAAAAAAAAAAAAAAAAAAAAATATGTTGAAATGTATAGATATGTATATGTGTGTGTGTGGATGTGTATGTGTATACATGTGTATGTGGGTGGGTTGGGCCATTTCTTTCGTCTGTTTCCTGCGCTACTCGCAAACGCGGGAGACAGCGAGAAAGCAAAAAAAAAAAAAAAAAAAAAAAAAAAAAAAAAAAAAAAAAAAAAAAAAAAAAAAAAAAAATATGTTGAAATGTATAGATATGTATATGTGTGTGTGTGGATGTGTATGTGTATACATGTGTATGTGGGTGGGTTGGGCCATTTCTTTCGTCTGTTTCCTGCGCTACTCGCAAACGCGGGAGACAGCGAGAAAGCAAAAAAAAAAAAAAATATGTTGAAATGTATAGATATGTATATGTGTGTGTGTGGATGTGTATGTGTATACATGTGTATGTGGGTGGGTTGGGCCATTTCTTTCGTCTGTTTCCTGCGCTACTCGCAAACGCGGGAGACAGCGAGAAAGCAAAAAAAAAAAAAAAAAAAAAAAAAAAAAAAAAAAAATATGTTGAAATGTATAGATATGTATATGTGTGTGTGTGGATGTGTATGTGTATACATGTGTATGTGGGTGGGTTGGGCCATTTCTTTCGTCTGTTTCCTGCGCTACTCGCAAACGCGGGAGACAGCGAGAAAGCAAAAAAAAAAAAAAAAAAAAAAAAAAAAAAAAAAAAAAAAAAAAAAAAAAAAAAAAAAAAAAAAAAAAAAAAAAAAAAAAAAAAAAACAAAAAAAAAAAAAAAAAAAAAAAAAAAAAAAAAAAAAAAAAAAAAAAAAAAAAAAAATATGTTGAAATGTATAGATATGTATATGTGTGTGTGTGGATGTGTATGTGTATACATGTGTATGTGGGTGGGTTGGGCCATTTCTTTCGTCTGTTTCCTGCGCTACTCGCAAACGCGGGAGACAGCGAGAAAGCAAAAAAAAAAAAAAATATGTTGAAATGTATAGATATGTATATGTGTGTGTGTGGATGTGTATGTGTATACATGTGTATGTGGGTGGGTTGGGCCATTTCTTTCGTCTGTTTCCTGCGCTACTCGCAAACGCGGGAGACAGCGAGAAAGCAAAAAAAAAAAAAAAAAAAAAAAAAAAAAAAAAAAAAAAAAAAAAAAAAAAAAAAAAAAAAAAAAAAAAAAAAAAAAAAAAAAAAAAATATGTTGAAATGTATAGATATGTATATGTGTGTGTGTGGATGTGTATGTGTATACATGTGTATGTGGGTGGGTTGGGCCATTGTTTCCTCTGTTTCTTGTGTTACCATCGCTAACGCGGAATAGTGGCAAAGTATAATAAAGAATAAGATTACAATAAATCTGCATCTTTTATTGAATCATTATGACATTCCATCTCCAGTTGGCGTTCTTTTACTCATCTTTAAATAAGCTTTCGTCAAAATCATCAAATATCATTTTTTCTA
This sequence comes from Panulirus ornatus, assembly GCF_036320965.1. Taxonomy (NCBI): domain Eukaryota; kingdom Metazoa; phylum Arthropoda; class Malacostraca; order Decapoda; family Palinuridae; genus Panulirus; species Panulirus ornatus. The sequence continues at coordinate 22,324,300 of NC_092239.1, forward strand.
ATTGCCACTTTGACACCATCCATCTTTCTGAGCTACCTTAAAATTCATTGTATTCATTTTAGTGAAATAACACCTCAAAGGTAACTGTCCTACCTTCCATAACTAGTTTCCATTTTAAATGTTGGCCCACCTTTCACTTACATACATCAGATCAGTCTACACTTATTCGAGGATTCTCCACCAATCCACACATAGGAATCCATGGACCCATGTCAAAATGCAATTAGAGGGTAAAGAAAAAAGTGAAATACTGTTAGATAAATTCTCAAGGATTTGACAACAGTCTGACAGAAGTGCTGAAGCAATACCCACATATACCTTAGCTACTCATGTTACTATTTGTCTTATCAAAACTTAGCTAACATTCCGGACTTTAATTACACTCCATACATGCAGCATACACACATATGCAACTCTTGTTTTCACATCTTCCCTTTGTCATATAAAAAAACTTTAGACTATAGGTAAGATCATAATGAATATAGTCCCCCCAGATGTTCAGAGTCATAGGATATGAAAATTATTTGGGATTCTGTTCTGATTCTAATGCCAAATGAAAGGGAAAGCTCAGGCAGCATACTTTTCACTTCTTTCCAAGACAAGAGCTCTTCTCATATATCTGCTTCTTTTTCCATTGAATTTATAATATGCATGCCTTTCTACAGATCCTTTCTTCTACTGAAAACAACCTAGCATGTACTAACATATTACCTTCTTAAGAAACCTACCAGTCTAATGATTATATTCACTTATCTATTATACTTAATCGCTGTTTCTCACATCAGCGAGGTAGCTCCAATAAACAGATGAAGAATGGCCCATCCACTATATACACAACAGATACATAAACACCCATACACACATATACATACATATATATATCAAAACATACACATACATACAAAGACATACATACATTAAATAACCTTACCAACAGTCAACAATACAGTCACCCCCTTTTTTAATAAATTCCACTGCAATACCATCCTAACCTGCGCCTTGCCGCTTTCATCTTCCGCAAAGCTTTTACTACCTCTTCTCTGTTTACCAAATCATTTTCCCTAACCCTCTCACTTTGCACACCACCTCGACAAAAACACCCTATATCTGCCACTCTATCATCAAACACATTCAACAAACCTTCACAAATACTCACCTAACTCCTCATATCACCACTACTTGTTATTCACCTCCCCATTTGCGCCCTTCACTGAAGTTCCCATTTGCTCCCTTGTCTTACGCACTTTATTTACCTCCTTCCAGAACATCTTTTTATTCTCCCTAAAATTTAATGATACTCTCTCACCCCAACTCTCATTTGCCCTTTTTTTCACCTCTTGCACCTTTCTCTTGACCTCCTGTCTCTTTCTTTTATACATCTCCACTCAATTGCATTTTTTCCCTGCAAAAATCGTCCAAATGCCTCTCTCTTCTCTTTCACTAATACTCTACTTCCTTCATCCCACCACTCACTACCCTTTCTAATCAACCCACCTCCCACTCTTCTCATGCCACAAGCATCTTTTGCGCAATCCATCATTGATTCCCTAAATACATCACATTCCTCCCCCACTCCCCTTACTTCCATTGTTCTCACCTTTTTCATTCTGTACTCAGTCTCTCCTGGTACTTTCCTCACACAAGTCTCCTTCCCAAGCTCACTTACTCTCACCACCCTCTCACCCCAACATTCACTCTTCTTTTCTGAAAACCCATACAAATCTTCACCTTAGCCTCCACAAGATAATGATCAGACATCCCTCCAGTTTGCACCTCTCAGCACATTAACATCCAAAAGTCTCTCTTTATATGTATATATATATATATTTATATATATATATATATTTATATATATATATATATATATATTATATATATATATATTTATATATATATATATAATATATATAATATATATAATATAATATATATATATATAATATATATAATATATATATATATATTTATATATATATATATTATATATATATATATTTATATATATATATATTTATATATATATATATTTATATATATATATATAATATATATAATATATATATATATATTTATATATATATATATTTATATATATATATATATTTTTTTTTTTTTTTTTTTTTTTATACTTTGTCGCTGTCTCCCGCGTTTGCGAGGTAGCGCAAGGAAACAGACGAAAGAAATGGCCCAACCCCCCCCCCATACACATGTATATACTACTCCACACACGCAAATATACATACCTACACAGCTTTCCATGGTTTACCCCAGACGCTTCACATGCCCTGCTTCAATCCACTGACAAGCACGTCAACCCCGGTATACCACATCGCTCCAATTCACTCTATTCCTTGCACGCTTCTCACCCTCCTGCACATTAATGACCCAATCACTCAAAATCTTTTTCACTCCATCCTTCCACCTCCAATTTGGTCTCCCTCTTCTCCTCGTTCCCTCCACCTCCGACACATATATCCTCTTGGTCAATCTTTCCTCACTCATCCTCTCCATGTGCCCAAACCACTTCAAAACACCCTCTTCTGCTCTATCAACCACAGTCTTTTTATTTCCACACATCTCTCTTACCCTTACGTTACTCACTCGATCAAACCACCTCACACCACACATTGTCCTCAAACATCTCATTTCCAGCACATCCATCCTCCTGCGCACAACTCTAATCCATAGCCCACGCCTCGCAACCATACAACATTGTTGGAACCACTATTCCTTCAAACATACCCATTTTTGCTTTCCGTGATAATGTTCTCGACTTCCACACCGGGTCATAGTGATGGGTGATTTGAATGCAAAGGTGAGTAATGTGGCAGTTGAGGGAATAATGGTATACATGGGGTGTTCAGTGTTGTAAATGGAAATGGTGAAGAGCTTGTAGATTTATGTGCTGAAAAAGGACTGATGATTGGGAATTCCTGGTTTAAAAAGCGAGATATACATAAGTATACTTATGTAAGTAGGAGAGATGGCCAGAGAGCGTTATTGGATTTTACGTGTTAATTGACAGGCGTGCGAAAGAGAGACTTTTGGATGTTAATGTGCTGAGAGGTGCAACTGGAGGATGTCTGATCATTATCTTGTGGAGGCTAAGGTGAAGATTTGTGGAGGTTTTCAGAAAAGAAGAGAGAAGTGAGAAGAGAGTGGTGAGAGTAGGTGAGCTTGGGGAGAAGACTTGTGTGAGGAAGTACCAGAAGAGACTGAGTACAGAATGGGATGTATTTAGGGAATCAGTGATGGATTGCGCAAAAGATGCTTGTGGCATGAGAAGCGTGGGAGGTGGACACATTAGAAAGGGTAGAGTGGTGGTATGAAGAAGTAAGATTATTAGTGAAAGAGAAGAGAGAGGCATTTTGGACGATTTTTGCAGGGAAAAAATGCAATGAGTGGGAGATGTATAAAAGAAAGAGACAGGGAGGTCAAGAGAAAGGTGCAAGAGGTGAAAAAGAGGGCAAATGAGAATTGAGAGATTATCATTAAATTTTAGGAGGAATAAAAAGTTGTTTTGGAAGGAGGTAAATAATGTGCGTAAGACAAGAACAAATGGGAACATCGGTGAAGGGGGCTAAAGTTCTGGAGCATTGAAAAATGTGTGGAAGTCGAGAACATTATCTCGGAAAGCAAAAATGGGTATGTTTAACGGGAATAGTTGTTCAAAACAATGTTATATGGTTGTGATGTGTGGGCTATAGATAGGTTGTGCAGAGGAGGGTGAATGTGTTGGAAATGAGATGTTTGAGGACAATGTGGTTGTGAGGTGGTTTGATCGAGTAAGTAACGTAAGGGTAAGAGAGATGTGTGGAAATAAAAAGAGCGTGGTTGAGAGAGCAGAAGAGGGTGTTTTGAAATGATTTGGGCAACATGGAGGAGACTGAGTGCAAATGGAAAAAAGTGAGAGCAAAGGATGTAAGGGGAGTGGGGGAGGAATGGATGTATTTAGGGAATCAGTGATGGATTGCGCAAAAGATGCTTGTGGCATGAGAAGCGTGGGAGGTGGACACATTAGAAAGGGTAGAGTGGTGGTATGAAGAAGTAAGATTATTAGTGAAAGAGAAGAGAGAGGCATTTTGGACGATTTTTGCAGGGAAAAAATGCAATGAGTGGGAGATGTATAAAAGAAAGAGACAGGGAGGTCAAGAGAAAGGTGCAAGAGGTGAAAAAGAGGGCAAATGAGAATTGAGAGATTATCATTAAATTTTAGGAGGAATAAAAAGTTGTTTTGGAAGGAGGTAAATAATGTGCGTAAGACAAGAACAAATGGGAACATCGGTGAAGGGGGCTAATGGGGAGGTAATAACGAGTAGTGGTGTTGAGAGGAGATAGAGCGAGTATTTTGAAGTTTGTTGAATGTGTTAGATGATAGAGTGGCAGATATAAGGTGTTTTGGTCAAGGTGGTGTGCGAAGTGAGAGGGCCAGGTAGAATGATTTGGTAAACAGAGAAGAGGTAGTGAAAGCTTTGCGGAAGATGAAAGCAGCAAGGCGGCGGGTTTTGGATCGTATTGCAGTGAATCTATTAAAAGAGGGGTTTGACTGTGTTGTTGACTGGTTGGTGAGGATATTCAATGTATGTATGGCTAATGGTGAAGTGCCTGAGATTGGCAGAATGCATCCATAGTGCCATTGTACAAAGGCAGTGGGGATAAAGGCGAGTGTTCAAATTACAGAGTATAAGTTTGTTGAGTATTCCTGGTAAATTATATGGGAGGTATTGATTGAGAGGGTGAAGGTATGTACAAAGCATCAGATTGGGGAAGAGCAGTGTGGTTTCAGAAGTGGTAGAGGATGTGTGGATCAGGTGTTTGCTTTGAAGAATGTATGTGAGAAATACTTAGAAAAGCAAATGGATTTGTATGTAGCATTTATGGATCTGGAGAAGGCATATGATAGAGTTGATAGAGATTCTCTGTGGAAGGTATTAAGAGTATATGGTGTTTGTGGCAAGTTGCTAGAAGCAGTGAAAAGTTTTTATCGAGGATGTAAGGCATGTGTGCGTGTAGGAAGAGAGGAAAGTGATTGGTTCTCAGTGAATGTAGGTTTGCGGCAGGGGTGTGTGATGTCTCCATGGTTGTTTAATTCATTTATGGATGGGTTTGTTAGGGAGGTGAATGCAAGAGTTTTGGAGAGAGGGGCAAGTATGAAGTCTGTTGGGGTGAGAGAGTATCATTAAATTTTAGGAGGAATAAAAAGTTGTTTTGGAAGGAGGTAAATAAAGTGCGTAAGACAAGGAGCAAATGGGAACTTCAGTGAAATAAAAAAAAAAAAAAAAAAAAAAAAAAAAAAAAAAAAAAAAAAAAAAAAAAAAAAAAAAAAAAAACAAAAAAAAAAAAAAAAAATATGTTGAAATGTATAGATATGTATATGTGTGTGTGTGGATGTGTATGTGTATACATGTGTATGTGGGTGGGTTGGGCCATTTCTTTCGTCTGTTTCCTGCGCTACTCGCAAACGCGGGAGACAGCGAGAAAGCAAAAAAAAAAAAAAAAAAAAAAAAAAAAAAAAAAAAAAAAAAAATATGTTGAAATGTATAGATATGTATATGTGTGTGTGTGGATGTGTATGTGTATACATGTGTATGTGGGTGGGTTGGGCCATTTCTTTCGTCTGTTTCCTGCGCTACTCGCAAACGCGGGAGACAGCGAGAAAGCAAAAAAAAAAAAAAAAAAAAAAAAAATATGTTGAAATGTATAGATATGTATATGTGTGTGTGTGGATGTGTATGTGTATACATGTGTATGTGGGTGGGTTGGGCCATTTCTTTCGTCTGTTTCCTGCGCTACTCGCAAACGCGGGAGACAGCGAGAAAGCAAAAAAAAAAAAAAATATGTTGAAATGTATAGATATGTATATGTGTGTGTGTGGATGTGTATGTGTATACATGTGTATGTGGGTGGGTTGGGCCATTTCTTTCGTCTGTTTCCTTGCGCTACCTCGCAAACGCGGGAGACAGCGAGAAAGCAAAAAAAAAAAAAAAAATATGTTGAAATGTATAGATATGTATATGTGTGTGTGTGGATGTGTATGTGTATACATGTGTATGTGGGTGGGTTGGGCCATTTCTTTGTTGTTTTTGCAGCTACCTCGCAAACGCGGGAGACAGCGAGAAAGCAAAAAAAAAAAAAAAAAAAAAAAAAAAAAAAAAAAAAAAAAAAAAAAAAAAAAAAAAAAAAAAAAAAAAAAAAAAATATGTTGAAATGTATAGATATGTATATGTGTGTGTGTGGATGTGTATGTGTATACATGTGTATGTGGGTGGGTTGGGCCATTTCTTTCGTCTGTTTCCTGCGCTACTCGCAAACGCGGGAGACAGCGAGAAAGCAAAAAAAAAAAAAAAAAAAAAAAAAAAAAAAAAAAAAAAAAAAAAAATATGTTGAAATGTATAGATATGTATATGTGTGTGTGTGGATGTGTATGTGTATACATGTGTATGTGGGTGGGTTGGGCCATTGTTTCCTCTGTTTTCTTGTGTTACCTCGCTAACGCGGGAGATAGTGGCAAAGTATAATAAAGAATAAGATTACAATAAATCTGCATCTTTTATTGAATCATTATGACATTCCATCTCCAGTTGGGCTTTCTTTTACTCATCTTTAAATAAGCTTCGTCAAAATCATCAAATATCATTTTTTCTAATTGCCACTTTGACACCATCCATCTCTTCTGAGCTACCTTAAAATTCATTGTATTCATTTTAGTGAAATAACACCTCAAAGGTAACTGTCCTACCTTCCATAACTAGTTTCCATTTTAAATGTTGGCCCACCTTTCACTTACATACATCAGATCAGTCTACACTTATTCGAGGATTCTCCACCATCCTCAAATAGGAATCCATGGACCCATGGTCTAAAATGCAATTAGAGGGTAAAGAAAAAGTGAAATACTGTTAGATAAATTCTCAAGGATTTGACAACAGTCTGACAGAAGTGCTGAAGCAATACCCACATATACCTTAGCTACTCATGTCTACTATTTGTCTTATCAAAACTTAGCTAACATTCCGGACTTTATTACTCCTCCATACATGCAGCATACACACATATACAACTCTTGTTTTCACATCTTCCCTTTGTCATATAAAAAAACTTTTAGACTATAGGTAAGATCATAATGAATATAGTCCCCAGTGTTCAGAGTCATAGGATATGAAAATTATTTGGGATTCTGTCTGATTCTAATGCCAAATGAAAGGGAAAGCTCAGGCAGCATACTTTCACTTCTTTCCAAGACAAGAGCTCTTCTCATATATCTGCTTCTTTTTCCATTGAATTTATAAATATGCATGGCCTTTCTACAGATCTTTCTTCTACTGAAAACAACCTAGCATGTACTAACATATTACCTTCTTAAGAAACCTACCAGTCTAATGATTATATTCACTTATCTATTATACTTAATCGCTGTTTCTCACATCAGCGAGGTAGCTCCAATAAACAGATGAAGAATGGCCCATCCACTCATATACACATACATATACATAAACACCCATACACACATATACATACATATATATATCAAAACATACACATACATACAAAGACATACATACATACACACGCACATATTCATACTTGCTTGCCTTCATCCATTCCTGGCACTATCCCACACCACAGGAAACAGCATCATTACCCCAGCTTCAGCGAGGCAGTGCCAGGATAACAGACAAAAATGGCCACAATCGTTCACAATCAGTTAGTAGCTGTGATGTGTAATGCACCAAAACCACAACTCCCTATCCACATCAAGGCCCCATAGACCTTTCCGTTGTTTACCCCAGATGCTTCCCATGCCCTGGTTCAATGCCCTGGTTCAGTTCACTGACAGCACTTCAACCTCGGTACACCACATCATTCCAATTCACTCTATTCCTTGCACGCTTCTCACCCTCCTGCACATTAATGACCCAATCACTCAAAATCTTTTTCACTCCATCCTTCCACCTCCAATTTGGTCTTCTGCTTCTCCTTGTTCCCTCCACCTCTGACACATATATCCTCTTTGTCAATCTTTCCTCACTCATTCTCTCCATATGTCTAAACCATTTCAACACACCCTCTTCTGCTCTATCAACCACAGTCTTTTTATTTCCACACACCTCTCTTATCCTTTCATTACTTATTCAATCAAACCACCTCACACCATATATTGGCCTCAATCATTTCATTTCAAACACATCCACCCTCCTCTGTACAACCTTATCTATAGCCCACATCTCACAACCATATAATATTATTGGAATCACTCTTCCTTCAAACATACCCATTTTTGCTCTCCGAGATTACATTCTCTCCTTCCACACATTCTTCATTGCTCCCAGAATCTTCGTCCCTTCCCCACCCTGTGACACCTCCACTTCCATGGTTCCATCTGTTGCTAAGTCCACTCCCAGATATCTAAAACACTTCACTTCCTCCAGTTTTTCTCCATTCAAACTTACATCCCAATAAACTTGTCCCTCAACCCTACTGAACCTAATAACCTTGCTCTTATTCACATTTACTCTCAACTTTCACCTTTCACACACTTTTCCAAACTCAGTCACCAACTTCTGCAGTTTCTCCCAAGAATCAGCCAATAGAGCTGTATCATTGGAGAACAACAATCGACTCACTTACCACGTCCTCTCATCCCAAACAGACTGCATACTCGCCCCTCTCTCCAAAACTCTTGCATTTACCGCCCTAAAAACCCCATCCATAAACAAATCAAACAACCATGGGGACATCACACATCCCTGCTGCAGACCGACATTCACTGGGAACCAGTCACTCTCCTCTCTTCCTACTCATACACATGCTTTATATCCTTGGTGAAAACTTTTCACTGCTTCTAGCAACTTACCTCCCACACCATATACTATTAAGACCTTCCACAAAGCATCTCTATCAACCCTATCATATGCCTTCTCCAGATCCATAGATGCTACATACAAATCCATCTGTTTTTCCAACTATTTCTCACACACATTCTTCAGAGCAAACACCTGATCCACACATCCTCTACCACTTTTGAAACCACACTGGTCCTCTGCAATCTGATGCTCTGTATATGCCTTCACCCCTGTCAATCACTACCCTCCCATATCATTTCCCAGGAATACTTAACAAACATAGGCCTCTGTAGTTTATCCCCTTTGCCTTTGTTCAATGGCACTATGCATGCATTCCGCCAATCCTCAGGCACTTCACCATGATCCATACATACAGTGAATATACTTACCAACCAATGAACAACACATTCACCCCCTTTTTTGATAAATTTCTATTACAATACAATCCACATCCATCACCTTGCTGGATTTCATCTCTTGCAAAGCTTTCACCATCTCTTCTCTCTTAACCAAGCCATTCTCCCTGACCCTCTCACTTCACACACTACCCTGACCAAAACACCCTGCATCTGCCACTCTATCATCAAACACATTTAACAAGCCTTCAAAGCACTCACTCTATATCCTTCTTACTTCATCACCACCTGTTATTTCTTCCCCATTTGCCCCCTTCACTGATGTTCCCATTTGTTCTCTTGTCTTATGCATGTTATCTACCTCCTTCCAAAACATCTTTTTATTCTCCCTGAAGTTTGATGATACTCTCTCACCCCAACTCCCATTTGCCCTTTTTCCAACACTTGCACCTTTCTCTTAACATCCTCCTGCATTCTTTTATACATCCCCCAGTCATTTGCACTCCTTCCTTGCAAGTATCATCCAAATGCTTCTCTTTTCTCTTTCATTAACAACTTTACTTCTTCATCCTACTACTCACTACCTTTTCTAATCCCACCTCCCACTTTTCCCATGCCACATACATCTTTTGCACAAGCCATCACTGCTTCGATAAATACATCCCATTCTTTACTCACTCCCATCATGTCATTTGCTCTAAACTTTTGCCATTCTACACTCAATCTCTCTTGGTACTTCCTAACACAGGTCTCCTTTCAAAGCTCACTTACTCTCACACTCTATTCTCCCTAAAATTCTCTCTTCTTTTTTGAAAACCTCTACAAATCTTCATCTTCACCTCCACAAGATAGTGGTCAGACGTCCCTCCAGCTGCCCCTCTCAGCACATTAATGTCCAAAAGTCTCTCTTTTACATGCCTATAAATTAACCTGTAATCCGATAATGTCCTTTGATCATCTCTCCTACTCACATACGTATACTTATGTATATCTCTCTTTTTAAACCAGGTATTCCCAATCACCAGTCTTTTTTCAGCATACAAATCCACAAGCTCTTCACTATTTCCACTCACAACACTGACTACCCCATGTACACCAATTATATCCTCAACTGCCATATTACTCACCTTCGCATTTAAATCACCCATCACTATAACTTGGTCTCATGCATCAATGCTGCTCCCAAAACACCTGCGTCTCATGATCTTTCTTCTCATGACCAGGTGCATAAGCATCAATAATCATCCATCTCTCTCCATCCACTTTCAATTTTACCCACATCAATCTAGAATGTACTTTCTTGCACTCTTTCACATACTCCCACAACTCCTGCTTCAGGAGTAGTGCTAATCCTTCCTAAGATCTTGTCTTATCATCAACCCCTGACTTTACTCCCAAGACTTTCCCTAACCATTCTTCCCATTTACCCTTAAGCTTTGTTTCACTCAGAGCTAGAACATCCAGGTTTCTTTCCTCACACATACTACCTATCTCTCCTTTCTTCTCATCTTGGATACATCCACACACATTTAGACACCCCCAATCTGAGTCTCTGAGGAGGATGAGCACTTCCAGCTTGACTCCTTCTGTTTCCCCTTTTAGAAATTGAAATACAAGGAGGGGAGGGTTTCCAGCCCCCCACTACTGCCCCCTTTAATCGCCTTCTATGACATGCAGGAAAGACGTAGGAAATATTCTTTCTCCCCCATCCCCAGGGATAATGTTGTATCTTAATGTTCTTTTCATACTTCTACCCATTATGTACATAAACATTTCTATTTCAAAGTGTGACCTTGTTTCATCATCATTATACATGTTATGGACCATGACTGTCCAAATATTATTGCCATCTGGCTCAAGATTTGTTTGTCAGCAACAGCTATTTTGTCAGTTTCACCTGTTCTACTACTATCAATACTGCAAAATCCTTCAACACTCTGTATTTCCCGTGAAATTCTCTACTTCAGAGACTTCTACATACACCAAAAGAAATAGATGAAATCCTCCCTTAAAGACAGGATGATGACTCTGAGTGTAGTATGGGAAAAAGCCAGAGTAAATGAAGCTAGGAGAGTTGGTGAGGAATGGAAGGTATTTTGGGAAGCATTGCTAACATGTAAGGAAAGAGTGTAGCAGCAGATGGGAGGTGGGCATGTGAGAAAGGGTAGTGAGTGGTCAGATGACAGAGTTAAGTCGCTAAAGAAAGAGAAAAGAGAGGCATATTGGTGATATATAGGAGAAGTATGAGAAAAAGTGGCAGATTATAAGGCAAGTGCAGACACTAAAAAAGATGGCAAATGAGAATTGGAATGAGTGAGTATCAGCAAACTTTAATAAGAAAATGGTTTGGAAGGAGGTTAATACAATGTGAAGTTAATGTAGTGTGAGAAAACAAAGAGAACAAATGGAAACATTGGTGAAGGGACATATAAGGAATTGGTAAAAGGCTGAGACAAGGTGAAGAGGAGATGGTGAGAACACTGGGAAGGATTGTTGTACACTCCAACCCCTGATGGGGAAAGATATGTATGGGGTATATCTGAGCCACCAGAGGTTAAGTGTTGAAATGAATCCCTCCATGTACACATACAGCTGGATATTTGGATTATACTTCGTTGGACTTCTGTCTTCACACAAGACTGACAAACTCCCATGAATATTATAGTGAGAGATATATAAGATCTTTATTAGTGAACTCGTGAACAGTGACTGTGTGATAACGTTTCAATGGTGCCTATGATTCAGGGCTGAGGTTGCCTAACATAAACTCCATTACCGACATACACCAGCACTATGCTCTATTGTCTGAAAAAGAGTTCATGAGAAGTTAAAATCACTAAAAATATTTCATGCCAGAGGTTATGCACAAGCACAATTATGAAAATGCAAATGAAACAATAATTACCAAAAGAAGGTGATGCAATCCAGCTAAAACTATAATCAGTCCCTTGAAATATTCTGAGGTTCAAAGGAAGTGGTATAACCTGCTGACCCTGCTGTTATCAAATGTTACCTCCCTGCCCCACAGCCAGGTCATAGCAATAACAGGCCTGGTAAATTACTTCTAAAATACGTACCATGAGTAACTATATTCTCTTCCACCCTTGTACATCAAAGCATGGGGGAGTTGAGGCACTCTAGTGTTGCAAAGAGTTATGTCCAGCCCAGCTGACAGTTAATGAGCCTGAGGGTCTGGATGTGTTATGGGTGAAGGTTACACCAACAAATCAACCATGGCAAACTACCTCCATCATTTACTGTGTAGTGTACCATCTGCCACCATACCCCATCAGGGAAGCAGTTACAGCAACTAACCTACACATCTGACACACTCAGGACAACAGTACTCTTGTTGTAAGCGTGATATGTGGGGATTTTAATGAGACAGACACCACCAACTTCCAAGAACAACTACATCTATTTCAGATAGTTCACTTTCACATGGATGGTCAAAACACTCTTGACCTGATTCTAACATAGCTGACTTCTACCCACCAGATAAGTGTCCTCAACACAGTCCCCTTTTAACAATACTGTGGTCCCACACCCCCACCATCTTCCAGTACAAGTGGGCAGACACCAAAACTTGTTGGCCACTACCTGACTCACTGAAGATTTTGGTAAGTGGGTAAGGATGAAATGAACGTTTCTGGGAAAATTTTAATAACTGTGTAAATAGTTTTGAGATAGAGAGAATGTGGTTGTTATGGGTGATACGAATGCAAAAGTGGGATGTGATCAAAATTGGTGAGATAGTAGGTAAATGGGAACTGTCTTGAGTAAACGAGAATGGAAGTTATCTTGTGGAAGTCTGTGTTGAGAAGGGTTTATTTCCTGCAAACACCTTTTTTTTTTTTGCACAACATGATCTATAGGTATACATGGATGGGAAATGATGGAAGAGAAGAGCAAAAGGGTTTGACTGACTATGTGGCAGTGGATGAAAGGTTGAGGAATGCTGAGCTAAATGTAAGAGTTGTGAGAGGATTCTTTGGAGACTCACCATTTTGAAGTTCTGGGGGGTGGGGATCAAGGAGAAAAAGGAGATATGATGTGAGGAAGAATGGAGAGGCCAAAGGGTTGACATGTTAGAAGATGAATAAAAAAGAATGCAAGGAAGAATATGAAAAGAGGGTGACCAAAAGTTTAGAAGGGAAGTGCAATTAATGTAAGGATCAGTCAGGTGAGAATGAGGTGTTTAAAATGATTAGATAAAGAATAAGAGTTACAAAATTAGTAGGTGGATAAAAGGTTGTCATATACAGGAATAAAAAGGGTCATGCACGGAGGAAGGAAGAGATTGGAGATGCTGTGGAAGTGAAGAAAAAGGCACATGGTAGATTGCTTGAAAGGAATGTACCAGTGGAAGTTCAGCAAAGGAGGGAAAAATATTCATACTCACTTGCCTTCATCCACTGGTGCCACCCTGCCCCACAGAAAACAACATTGCATCTCACCCCCCCTGCATCAGTGAAGTAGGGCAAGGAAAACAGACAAAAAAAGGCCACATTTATTCCCATTCAGTCTTTAGCTGTCTTGTGTAATGCACCGAAAACACAACTCCCTATCCACATTCAGGCCACACGGACCTTTCCATGGTATACCCCAGACATTTAGACATTTCACATGCCTTGGTTCAGTCCACTGACAGCATGTTGACCCTGGTATACCACATCATTCCAATTCACTCTATTCCTTGCCTGCCTCACTCTACAGCATGTTCAGGCCCCCATCACTCAAAATCTTTTTCACTTCATCCTTCCACCTCCAAATTGGTCACCCACTTCTTGTTCCTCCAACTCTAACACATATAACCTCTTTGTCAGCCTTTCCTCACTCATTCTCTCCATACGTCCAAACTATTTCAACACACCCTCTTCTGCTCTCTCAACCACACTCTTTATATTTCCACACATCTCTCTTACCCTTTCATAACTCACTCGATTTAAACCTCACACCACATACTGTCCTCAAACATTTCATTTCCAACACATCCACCCTCCTCTGTACAATCCTATCTATAGCCCATGACCCACAACCATATAATACTGTAGGAACTAATATTCCTTCAAACATACCCATTTTTGCTCTTCAAGATAACGTTCTCTCTTTCCATACATTCTTCATCACTCCCAGAACCTTCACCCCCTTCCCAACCCTATGACTTACTTCCACTTCCATGGCTCCATCCATTGCTAAGTCCACTCCCAGATATCTAAAACACCTCACTTCCTCCAATTTTTCTCCATTCAAACTTACATCCCAATTAACTTGTACTCAGCACTACTGAACCTAATAACCTTGCTCTTATTCACATTTACTCTCAACTTTCTCCTTTCACACACTTTTCCAAATCCAGTCACCAAATTCTGCAGTTTCTCACATGAATCAGCCACCAGAGATGTATCATCAGCAAACAACATCTGACTCACATCCCAAGCCCTCTCATCCACGACAGACTGCATACTCACCCCTCTCTCCAAAACTCTTGCATTTACCTCCCTAACAACCCCATCCATAAACAAATTAAACAACCATGGGGACATCACACACCCCTGCCATGGACTGACATTCACTGGGAACCAATCACTCTCCTCTCTTCCTACTCAAACATATGCTTTGCATCCTTGTTAAAAATTTTTCAATGCTTCTAGCAACTTAATTCCCACACCAAATACTCTTACAACCTTCCACAAAGCATCTCTATCAACCCTATCATATGCCTTCTCCAGATCCATAAATGCTACTTACAAATCCATTTGTTTTTCTAAGTATTTCTCACATACATTCTTCAAAGCAAACAGCTGATCCACACATCCTCTACCAGTTATGAAACCATACTGCTCATCCCCAATCTGATGCTCTGTACATGCCTTCACCCTCTCAATCAATACCCTTCTTCTAATTTCCCAGGAATACTCAACAAACTTATGCCTCTGTAGTTTGAACACTCACCTTTATCCCCCTTGTACAATGACACTATGCATGCATCCTGCCAATCCTCAGGCACTTCACCATGATCCATACAATGATCCATACATACACTGAATGTCCTTACCAACCAATCAACAACACAGTCTTCCACTTTTTTATAAATTCCATTGCAATATCATCCAAACCTGCCACCTTGACAGATTTCATCTTCTGCATAGCTTTCACTATCTCTTCTTAATTCATCAAACCATTCTCCCTGACCCTCTCACTTTGCACACCACCCCAACCAAAACACCCTATATCTGCCAATCTAACATCAAACACATTCGACAAACCTTCAAAATACTAATTTCATCACTACCTGTCATTACCTACCCACTTGCCCCCTTCATCGATGAATATCCTGAACAACCAATCAACAAAACAGTCACCTCCTTTTTTATGATTTCTACGACAATACCATCAAAACCTACCGCCTTGCTGGATTTCATCTTCCACATAGCTTTCACTATCTCTTCTCTCTTCGCCAAACAATTCTCCCTGATCCTCTCACTTTGCACGCCACCCAGAACAAAACACCCTTTATCTGCCACTCTATCATCAAACACATTCAACAAATCTTCAAAATACTCATGCCATCTCCTTCTCACTTCATCACTACCTGTTATTTCCTCCCCACTTGCCTCTTTCACCGATGTTCCCATTTGTTCGCTTATCTTACACACATTATTTATCTTGTTCCAAAACATTTTTTTATTCTCCCTAAAATCTAATGATACTCTCTCATCCCAACTCTCATTTGCCCTCATTTATACCTCTTGCACCTTTCTCTTGACCTCTTGCTGCTTTCTTTTATACATCTCGCAGTCATTTGCACTAATTCCATGCATCATCCAAATGCCTCTCTTTTCTGTTTCACTAAAAATCATACTTCTTCACCCCACCACTCACGACCCTTTCTAATCTGTTCACCTCCCACCTTTCTCATGCCACATGCATCTTTTGTGCAAGACATAACCGCTTCCCTAAATACATCCCATTAGAGACGTATTAGGGAGGTAAATGCAAGAGTTTTGGATAGAGGGGCGAGGATGCAGTCTGTTGTGGATGAGAGGGCCTGGGAAGTGAGTCAGTTGTTGTTCCCTGACGATACAGCTTTAGCGGCTGATTCGGGGGAGAAATTGCAAAGGTTGGTGATGGAGTTTGGAAAAGTGTGTGAAAGGAGAAAATTGAGAGTAAATCTGAATAAGAGCAAGGTTATTGGGATCAGTAGGGTTGAGGGACAAGTTAATTGGGATGTAAGTTTGAATGGAGAAAAATTGGAGGAAGTGAGGTGTTTTAGATATTTGGGAGTGGACTTAGCAGTATATGGAACCATGGAAGCAGAAGTGTATATGGAACCATGGAAGCAGAAGAGTCACAGAATGGGGGAGGGAGTGAAGATTTTGGGAGCGTTGAATGTGTGGAAGGCGAAAACATTACCTTGGAGAGTAAAAATGAATATGTTTGAAGAAATAGTGGTGCCAATAATGTTACATGGTTGCGAGGCATGGACTATAAATAGGGTTGTGCGGAGGAGGAGGGATGTTATGAAAATGAAATGTTTGAGGACAACATGTGGTGTGAGGTGGTTTGATCGAGTAAGTAATGAGTGGGTAAAAGAGATGTGTGGTAATAGAAAGAGCATGGCTCAGAGAGCAAAAGAGGGTGTGTTGAAACGGCTTGGACACAAGGAGAGAATGAGTGAGAAAAAATTGGCAAAGAGGATATATGAGTCAGAGGTGGAGGGAAGGAGAAGCGAGAAACCAAATTGGAGGTGAAAGTACGGGGTGAAAAAGATTTTGAGTGATCAGGACCTGAACATACAGGAGAGTGAAAGGTGTGCAAGGCACATAGTGAATTGGAATGTTGTGGTAAATAGGGGTCAATGTGCTTTCAATGGATTGAACCAGGGCATATGAAACGTCTGGGGTAAACCATGGAAAGTTTTGTGGGGCCTAGATGTGGAAAGGAAGCTATGGTTTCGGTGCATTACACACGACAGCTAGAGACTGAGTGTGAACGAATGTGGCCTTTGTTGTCTTTACCTAGCGTTAACTTGCACATGTGCGCGGGGAGGGGGTTGTCATTGCATGTGTGGCAGGGTGGGGACGGGAATGACTGAGCGTAGAAAGTATGAATATGTATGTGTGTATATATATATGTATATGTATGTATATGTATGACTCATGGTGAGGTGCCTGAGGATTGGCGGAATGCGTGCATAGTGCCATTGTACAAAGGCAAAGGGGATAAGAGTGAGTGCTCAAATTACAGAGGTATAAGTTTGTTGAGTATTCCTGGCAAATTATATGGGAGGGTATTGATTGAGAGGGTGAAGGCATGTACAGAGCATCAGATTGGGGAAGAGCAGTGTGGTTTCAGAAGTGGTAGAGGATGTGTGGATCAGGTGTCTGCTTTGAAGAATGTATGTGAGAAATACTTAGAAAAGCAAATGGATTTGTATGTAGCATTTATGGATCTGGAGAGGGCATATGATAGAGTTGATAGAGATGCTCTGTGGAAGGTATTAAGAATATATGGTGTGGGAGGCAAGTTGTTAGAAGCAGTGAAAAGTTTTTATCGAGGATGTAAAGCATGTGTACGTGTAGGAAGAGAGGAAAGTGATTGGTTCTCAGTGAATGTAGGTTTGTGGCAGGGGTGTGTGATGTCTCCATGGTTGTTTAATTTGTTTATGGATGGGGTTGTTAAGGAGGTGAATGCAAGAGTTTTGGAAAGAGGGGCAAGTATGAAGTCTGTTGGGGATGAGAGAGCTTGGGAAGTGAGTCAGTTGTTGTTCGCTGATGATACAGCGCTGGTGGCTGATTCATGTGAGAAACTGCAGAAGCTGGTGACTGAGTTTGGTAAAGTGTGTGAAAGAAGAAAGTTAAGAGTAAATGTGAATAAGAGCAAGGTTATTAGGTACAGTAGGGTTGAGGGTCAATTCAATTGGGAGGTGAGTTTGAATGGAGAAAAACTGGAGGAAGTGAAGTGTTTTAGATATCTGGGAGTGGATCTGGCAGCGGATGGAACCATGGAAGCGGAAGTGGATCATAGGGTGGGGGAGGGGGCGAAAATTCTGGGGGCCTTGAAGAATGTGTGGAAGTCGAGAACATTATCTCGGAAAGCAAAAATGGGTATGTTTGAAGGAATAGTGGTTCCAACAATGTTGTATGGTTGCGAGGCGTGGGCTATGGATAGAGTTGTGCGCAGGAGGATGGATGTGCTGGAAATGAGATGTTTGAGGACAATGTGTGGTGTGAGGTGGTTTGATCGAGTGAGTAACGTAAGGGTAAGAGAGACGTGTGGAAATAAAAAGAGCGTGCTTGAGAGAGCAGAAGAGGGTGTTTTGAAGTGGTTTGGGCACATGGAGAGAATGAGTGATGAAAGATTGACCAAGAGGATATATGTGTCGGAGGTGGAGGGAACGAGGAGAAGAGGGAGACCAAATTGGAGGTGGAAAGATGGAGTGAAAAAGATTTTGTGTGATCGGGGCCTGAACATGCAGGAGGGTGAAAGGAGGGCAAGGAATAGAGTGAATTGGAGCGATGTGGTATACCGGGGTTGACGTGCTGTCAGTAGATTGAATCAAGGCATGTGAAGCGTCTGGGGTAAACCATGGAAAGCTGTGTAGGTATGTATATTTGCGTGTGTGGACGTATGTATATACATGTGTATGGGGGGGGGTTGGGCCATTTCTTTCCTCTGTTTCCTTGCGCTACCTCGCAAACGCGGGAGACAGCGACAAAGTATAATAAAAATAATAAAAAATAAAATATATATATATATAAATACTTACATTAAATAACCTTACCAACCAGTCAATAATACAGTCACCCCCTTTATTAATAAATTCCACTGCAATACCATCCAAACCTGCTGCCTTGCCGGCTTTCATCTTCCGCAAAGCTTTTACTACCTCTTCTCTGTTTACTAAATCATTTTCCCTAACCCTCTCACTTTGCACACCACCTCGACCAAAACACCCTATATCTGCCACTCTATCATCAAACACATTCAACAAACCTTCAAAATACTCACTCCATCTCCTTCTCACATCACCACTACTTGTTATCACTACTTGGTAAGGTTATTTAATGTATGTATGACTCATGATGAGGTGCCTGAGGATTGGCGGAATGCGTGCATAGTGCCATTGTACAAAGGCAAAGGGGATAAGATTGAGAGCTCAAATTACAGAGGTATAAGTTTGTTCAGTATTCCTGGTAAATTATATGGGAGGGTATTGATTGAGAGGGTGAAGGCATGTACAGAGCATCAGATTGGGGAAGAGCAGTGTGGTTTCAGAAGTGGTAGAGGATGTGTGGATCAGGTGTTTGCTTTGAAGAATGTATGTGAG
Source organism: Panulirus ornatus (assembly GCF_036320965.1). Classification (NCBI taxonomy): domain Eukaryota; kingdom Metazoa; phylum Arthropoda; class Malacostraca; order Decapoda; family Palinuridae; genus Panulirus; species Panulirus ornatus. The sequence continues at coordinate 22,343,832 of NC_092239.1, forward strand.
AAATACTTAGAAAAGCAAATGGATTTGTATGTAGCATTTATGGATCTGGGGAAGGCATATGACGGAGTTGATAGAGATGCTCTGTGGAAGGTATTAAGAATATATGGTGTGGGAGGCAAGTCGTTAGAAGCAGTGAAAAGTTTTTATCGAGGATGTAGGGCATGTGTACGTGTAGGAAGAGAGGAAAGTGATTGGTTCTCAGTGAATGTAGGTTTGCGGCAGGGGTGTGTGATGTCTCCATGGTTGTTTAATTTGTTTATGGATGGGGTTGTTAAGGAGGTGAATGCAAGAGTTTTGGAAAGAGGGGCAAGTATGAAGTCTGTTGTGGATGAGAGAGCTTGGGAAGTGAGTCAGTTGTTGTTCGCTGATGATACAGCGCTGGTGGCTGATTCATGTGAGAAACTGAAGAAGCTGGTGACTGAGTTTGGTAAAGTGTGTGAAAGAAGAAAGTTACGAGTAAATGTGAATAAGAGCAAGGTAATTAGGTACAGTAGGGTTGAGGGTCAAGTCAATTGGGAGGTAAGTTTGAATGGAGAAAAACTGGAGGAAGTAAAGTGTTTTAGATATTTGGGAATGGATCTGGCAACGGATGGAACCATGGAAGCGGAAGTGGATCATAGGGTGGGGGAGGGGGCGAAAATCCTGGGAGCCTTGAAGAATGTGTGGAAGTCGAGAACATTATCTCGGAAAGCAAAAATGGATATGTTTGAAGGAATAGTGGTTCCAACAATGTTGTATGGTTGCGAGGCGTGGGCTATGGATAGAGTTGTGCGCAGAAGGATGGATGTGCTGGAAATGAGATGTTTGAGGACAATGTGTGGTGTGAGGTGGTTTGATCGAGTAAGTAACGTAAGGGTAAGAAAGATGTGTGGAAATAAAAAGAGCGTGGTTGAGAGAGCAGAAGAGGGTGTTTTGAAATGGTTTGGGCACATGGAGAGAATGAGTGAGGAAAGATTGACCAAGAGGATATATGTGTCGGAGGTGGAGGGAAAGAGGAGAAGTGGGAGACCAAATTAGAGGTGGAAAGATGGAGTGAAAAAGATTTTGTGTGATCGGGGCGTGAACATGCAGGAGGGTGACAGGAGGGGAAGGAACAGAGTGAATTGGATCGATGTGGTATACCGGGTTTGACATGCTGTCAGTGGATTGAATCAGGGCATGTGAAGCGTCTGGGGTAAACCATGGAAATCTGTGTAGGTATGTATATTTGCGTGTGTGGACGTGTGTATATACATGTGTATGGGGGTGGGTTGGGCCATTTCTTTTGTCTGTTTCCTTGCGCTACCTCGCAAACGCGGGAGACAGTGACAAAGCAAAAAAAAAAATATATATATAAATGGAAATGGTGAAGAGCTTGTAGATTTATGTGCTGAAAAAGGACTGTTGATTGGGAATACCTGGTTTAAAAAGCGAGATATACATAAGTATACATATGTAAGTAGGAGAGATGGCAAGAGAGCGTTATTGGATTACGTGTTAATTGACAGGCACGCAAAAGAGAGACTTTTGGATGTTAATGTGCTGAGAGGTGCAACTGGAAGGATATCTGATCATTATCTTGTGGAGGCTAAGGTGAAGATTTGTATGGGTTTTCAGAAAAGAAGAGTGAATGTTGGGGTGAAGAGGGTGGTGAGAGTAAGTGAGCTTGGGAAGGAGACTTGTGTGAGGAAGTACCAGGAGAGACTGAGAACAGAATGGAAAAAGTTTAGAACAAAGAGACTGAGTACAAAATGGAAAAAGGTGAGAACAATGGAAGTAAGGGGAGTGGGGGAGGAATGGGATGTATTTAGGGAATCAGTGATGGATTGCGCAAAAGATGCTTGTGGCATGAGAAGAGTGGGAGGTGGGTTGATTAGAAAGGGTAGTGAGTGGTGGGATGAAGAAGTAAGATTATTAGTGAAAGAGAAGAGAGAGGCATTTGGACGATTTTTGCAGGGAAAAAATGCAATTGAGTGGGAGATGTATAAAAGAAAGAGAAAGGAAGTCAAGAGAAAGGTGCAAGAGGTGAAAAAGAGGGCAAATGAGAGTTGAGGTGAGAGAGTATCATTAAATTTTAGGGAGAATAAAAAGATGTTCTGGAAGGAGGTAAATAAAGTGCGTAAGACAAGGGAGCAAATGGGAACTTCAGTGAAGGGCGCAAATGGGGAGGTGATAACAAGTAGTGGTGATGTGAGAAGGAGATGGAGTGAGTATTTTGAAGGTTTCTTGAATGTGTTTGATGATAGAGTGGCAGATATAGAGTGTTTTGGTCGAGGTGGTGTGCAAAGTGAGAGGGTTAGGGTAAATGATTTGGTAAACAGAGAAGAGGTAGTAAAAGCTTTGTGGAAGATGAAAGCCGGCAAGGCAGCAGGTTTGGATGGTATTACAGTGGAATTTATTAAAAAAAGGGGGTGACTGTATTATTGACTGGTTGGTAAGGTTATTTACTGTATGTATGACTCATGGTGAGGTGCCTGAGGATTGGCGGAATGCGTGCATAGTGCCATTGTACAAAGGCGAAGGGGATAAAAATGAGTGCTCAAAGTACAGAGGTATAAGTTTGTTGAGTATTCCTGGTAAATTATATGGGAGGGTATTGATTGAGAGGGTGAAGGCATGTACAGAGCATCAGATTGGGGAAGAGCAGTGTGGTTTCAGAAGTGGTAGAGGATGTGTGGATCAGGTGGTCTCCCACTTCTCCTCGTTCCCTCCACCTCCGACACATATATCCTCTTGGTCAATCTTTCCTCACTCATTCTCTCCATGTGCCCAAACCATTTCAAAAACCCTCTTCTGCTCTCTCAACCATGCTCTTTTTATTTCCACACATCTCTCTTACCCTTACATTACTTACTTGATCAAACAACCTCACACCACCTATTGTCCTCAAACATCTCATTTCCAGCACATCCATCCTCCTGCGCACAACTCTATCCATAGCCCACGCTTCGCAACCATACAACATTGTCGGAACCACTATTCCTTCAAACATACCCATTTTTGCTTTCCGAGATAATATTCTCGACTTCCACACATTCTTCAAGGCTCCCAGGATTTTCGCCCCCTCTCCCACCCTATGATCCACTTCCGCTTCCATGGTTCCACCCGCTGCCAGATCCACTCCCAGATATCTAAAACACTTCACTTCCTCCAGTTTTTCTCCATTCAAACTCACCTCCCAATTTACTTGACCCTAAACCCTACTGTACCTAATGACCTTGCTTTTATTCACATTTACTCTTAACTTTCTTCTTCCACACACTTTACCAAACTCCGTCACCAGCTTCTGCAGTTTCTCACATGAATCAGCCACCATCGCTGTATCATCAGCGAACAACAACTGACTCACTTCCCAAGCTCTCTCATCCCCAACAGACTTCATACTTGCCCCTCTTTCCAAAACTCTTGCATTCACCTCCCTAACAACCCCATCCATAAACAAATTAAACAACCATGGAGACATCACACACCCCTGCCGCAAACCTACATTCACTGAGAACCAATCACTTTCCTCTCTTCCTACACGTACACATGCCTTACATCCTCGATAAAAACTTTTCACTGCTTCTAACAACTTGCCTCCCACACCATATATTCTTAATACCTTCCACAGAGCATCTCTATCAACTCTATCATATGCCTTCTCCAGATCCATAAATGCTACATACAAATCCACCCTGCTTTTCCAAGCATTTCTCACATACATTCTTCAAAGCAAACACCTGATCCACACATCCTCTACCACTTCTGAAACCACACTGCTCTTCCCCAATCTGATGCTCTGTACATAACTTCACCCTCTCAATCAATACCCTCCCATACAATTTACCAGGAATACTCAACAAACTTATACCTCTGTAATTTGAGCACTCACTCTTATCCCCTTTTCCTTTGTACAATGGCTCTATGCACGCATTCCTCCAATCCTCAGGCACCTCACCATGAGTCATACATACATTAAATAACCTTACCAACCAGTCAACAATACAGTCACCCCCTCTTGTAATAAATTCCACTGCAATACCATCCAAACCTGCTGCCTTGCCGGCTTTCATCTTCCGCAAAGCTTTCACTACCTCTTCTCTGTTTACCAAATCGTTTTCCCTAACCCTCTCACTTTGCACACCACCTCGACCAAAACACCCTATATCTGCGACTCTATCATCAGACACATTCAACAAACCTTCAAAATACTCACTCCATCTCCTTCCCACATCACCACTACTTGTTATCACCTCCCCATTTGCGCCCTTCACTAAAGTTCCCATTTGCTCCCTTGTCTTACGCACTTTATTTACCTCCTTCCAGAACATCTTTTTATTCTCCCTAAAATTTAATGACACTCTCTCACCCCAACTCTCATTTGCTCTTTTTTTCACCTCTTGCACCTTTCTCTTGACCTCCTGTCTCTTTCTTTTATACATCTCCCACTCAATTGCATTTTTTCCCTGCAAAAATCGTCCAAATGCCTCTCTCTTCTCTTTCACTAATACTCTTACTTCTTCATCCCACCACTCACTACCCTTTCTAATCAACCCACCTCCCACTCTTCTCATGCCACAAGCATCTTTTGCGCAATCCATCACTGACTCCCTAAATACATCCCATTCCTCCCCCACTCCCCTTACTTCCATTGTTCTCACCTTTTTCCATTCTGTACACAGTCTCTCCTGGTACTTCCTCACACAGGTCTCCTTCCCAAGCTCACTTACTCTCACCACCTTCTTCACCCCAACATTCACTCTTCTTTTCTGAAAACCCATACAAATCTTCACCTTAGCCTCCACAAGATAATGATCAGACATCCCTCCAGTTGCACCTCTCAGCACATTAACATCCAAAAGTCTCTCTTTCGCACGCCTGTTAATTAACACGTAATCCAATAACGCTCTCTGGCCATCTCTCCTACTTACATAAGTGTACTTATGTATATCTCGCTTTTTAAGCCAGGTATTCCCAATCATCAGTCCTTTTTCAGCACATAAATCTACAAGCTCTTCACCATTTCCATTTACAACACTGAACACCCCATGTATACCAATTATTCCCTCAACTGCCACATTACTCACCTTTGCATTCAAATCACCCATCACTATAACCCGGTCTCGTGCATCAAAACCACTAACACACTCATTCAGCTGCTCCCAAAACACTTGCCTCTCATGATCTTTCTTCTCATGCCCAGGTGCATATGCACCAATAATCACGGAGTTTGGTAAAGTGTGTGGAAGAAGAAAGTTAAGAGTAAATGTGAATAAGAGCAAGGTTATAAGGTACAGTAGGGGGTTGAGGGTCAAGTCAATTGGGAGGTGAGTTTGAATGGAGAAAAACTGGAGGAAGTGAAGTGTTTTAGATATCTGGGAGTGGATCTGTCAGCGGATGGAACCATGGAAGAGGAAGTGGATCATAGGGTGGGGGAGGGGGCGAAAATTTTGGGAGCCTTGAAAAATGTGTGGAAGTCGAGAACATTATCCCGGAAAGCAAAAATGGGTATGTTTGAAGGAATAGTAGTTCCAACAATGTTGTATGGTTGCGAGGCGTGGGCTATGGATAGAGTTGTGCGCAGGAGGATGGATGTGCTGGAAATGAGATGTTTGAGGACAATGTGTGGTGTGAGGTGGTTTGATCGAGTAAGTAACGTAAGGGTAAGAGAGATGTGTGGAAATAAAAAGAGCGTGGTTGAGAGAGCAGAAGAGGGTGTTTTGAAATGGTTTGGGCACATGGAGAGAATGAGTGAGGAAAGATTGACCAAGAGGATATATGTGTCGGAGGTGGAGGGAACGAGGAGAAGAGGGAGACCAAATTGGAGGTGGAAAGATGGAGTGAAAAGGATTTTGTGTGATCGGGGCCTGAACATGCAGGAGGGTGAAAGGAGGGCAAGGAATAGAGTGAATTGGAGCGATGTGGTATACAGGGGTTGACGTGCTGTCAGTGGATTGAATCAAGGCATGTGAAGCGTCCGGGGTAAACCAAGGAAAGCTGTGTAGGTATGTATATTTGCGTGTGTGGACGTGTGTATGTACATGTGTATGCGGGGGTTGGGCCATTTCTTTCGTCTGTTTCCTTGCGCTACCTCGCAAACGCGGGAGACAGCGACAAAGTATAAAAAAAAAAAAAAAAAATATATATATATATATATATATATACATATATGTGTACGTGTAGGAAGAGAGGAAAGTGATTGGTTCTCAGTGAATGTAGGTTTGCGGCAGGGGTGTGTGATGTCTCTATGGTTGTTTAATTTGTTTATGGATGGGGTTGTTAGGGAGGTAAATGCAAGAGTTTTGGAAAGAGGGGCAAGTATGAAGTCTGTTGGGGATGAGAGAGCTTGGGAAGTGAGTCAGTTGTTGTTCGCTGATGATACAGCGCTGGTGGCGGATTCATGTGAGAAACTGCAGAAGCTGGTGACGGAGTTTGGTAAAGTGTGTGGAAGAAGAAAGTTAAGAGTAAATGTGAATAAGAGCAAGGTTATTAGGTACAGTAGGGTTGAGGGTCAAGTCAATTGGGAGGTGAGTTTGAATGGAGAAAAACTGGAGGAAGTGAAGTGTTTTAGATATCTGGGAGTGGATCTGTCAGCGGATGGAACCATGGAAGCGGAAGTGGATCATAGGGTGGGGGAGGGGGCGAAAATTTTGGGAGCCTTGAAAAATGTGTGGAAGTCGAGAACATTATCCCGGAAAGCAAAAATGGGTATGTTTGAAGGAATAGTGGTTCCAACAATGTTGTATGGTTGCGAGGCGTGGGCTATGGATAGAGTTGTGCGCAGGAGGATGGATGTGCTGGAAATGAGATGTTTGAGGACAATGTGTGGTGTGAGGTGGTTTGATCGAGTAAGTAACGTAAGGGTAAGAGAGATGTGTGGAAATAAAAAGAGCGTGGTTGAGAGAGCAGAAGAGGGTGTTTTGAAATGGTTTGGGCACATGGAGAGAATGAGTGAGGAAAGATTGACCAAGAGGATATATGTGTCGGAGGTGGAGGGAACGAGGAGAAGAGGGAGACCAAATTGGAGGTGGAAAGATGGAGTGAAAAGGATTTTGTGTGATCGGGGCCTGAACATGCAGGAGGGTGAAAGGAGGGCAAGAAATAGAGTGAATTGGAGCGATGTGGTATACAGGGGTTGACGTGCTGTCAGTGGATTGAATCAAGGCATGTGAAGCGTCCGGGGTAAACCATGGAAAGCTGTGTAGGTATGTATATTTACGTGTGTGGACGTGTGTATGTACATGTGTATGGGGGGGGGGTTGGGCCATTTCTTTCGTCTGTTTCCTTGCGCTACCTCGCAGACGCGGGAGACAGCGACAAGGTATAAAAAAAAAAAAAAAAAATGTATATATATATATATATATATATATATATATATATATATATATATATATATATATATATATATATATATATATATATATTTTTTTCTTTTTTTTTTTTAAACTATTCGCCATTTCCCGCATTAGCGAGGTAGCGTTAAGAACAGAGGACTTGGCCCTTTTTCGGAATATCCTCACCTGGCCCCCTCTGTTCCTTCTTTTGGAAAATTAAAAAAAAAAACGAGAGGGGAGGATTTCCAGCCCCCTGCTCCCTTCCCTTTTAGTCACCTTCTACGACATGCAGGAAATACGTGGGAAGTATTCTTTCTACCCTATCCCTAGGGACAAAATATATACTGTGGGAGTATGTGATAGAATGTAAGAAAGTAAATTCTCGATTAATATGGGTAAAACTGAAAGTTGACAGAGAGAGATGGGTGATTATTGGTGCATATGCATCTGGGCATGAGAAGAAAGATCATGAGAGGCAAGTGTTTTGGGAGCAGCTGAATGAGTGTGTTAGTGGTTTTGATGCACGAGACCGGGTTATAGTGATGGGTGATTTGAATGCAAAGGTGAGTAATGGGGCAGTTGAGGGAATAATTGGTATACATGGGGTATTCAGTGTTGTAAACGGAAATGGTGAAGAGCTTGTAGATTTATGTGCTGAAAAAGGACTGATGATTGGGAATACCTGGTTTAAAAAGCCAGATATACATAAGGATAATTATGTAAGTAGGAGAGATGGCCAGAGAGCGTTATTGGATTACGTGTTAATTGACAGGCGCGCGAAAGAGAGACTTTTGGATGTTAATGTGCTGAGAGGTGCAACTGGAGGGATGTCTGATCATTATCTTGTGGAGGCTAAGGTGAAGATTTGTATGGGTTTTCAGAAAAGAAGAGTGAATGTTGGGGTGAAGAAGGTGGTGAGAGTAAGTGAGCTTGGGAAGGAGACTTGTGTGAGGAAGTACCAGGAGAGACTGAGTACAGAATGGAAAAAGGTGAGAACAATGGAAGTAAGGGGAGTGGGGGAGGAATGGGATGTATTTAGGGAATCAGTGATGGATTGCGCAAAAGATGCTTGTGGCATGAGAAGAGTGGGTGGTGGTTTGATTAGAAAGGGTAGTGAGTGGTGGGATGAAGAAGTAAGATTATTAGTGAAAGAGAAGAGAGAGGCATTTGGACGATTTTTGCAGGGAAAAAATGCAATTGAGTGGGAGATGTATAAAAGAAAGAGACAGGAGGTCAAGAGAAAGGTGCAAGAGGTGAAAAAGAGGGCAAATGTGAGTTGGGGTGAGAGAGTATCATTAAATTTTAGGGAGAATAAAAAGATGTTCTGGAAGGAAGTAAATAAAGTGCGTAAGACAAGGGAGCAAATGGGAACTTCAGTGAAGGGCGCAAATGGGGAGGTGATAACAAGAAGTGGTGATGTGAGGAGATGGAGTGAGTATTTTGAAGGTTTCTTGAATGTGTTTGATGATAGAGTGGCAGATATAGGGTGTTTTTGTCGAGGTGGTGTGCAAAGTGAGAGGGTTAGGGAAAATGATTTGGTAAACAGAGAAGAGGCAGTAAAAGCTTTGCGGAAGATGAAAGCCGGCAAGGCAGCAGGTTTGGATGGTATTGCAGTGGAATTTATTAAAAAAGGGGGTGACTGTATTATTGACTGGTTGGTAAGGTTATTTAATGTATGTATGACTCATGGTGAGGTGCCTGAGGATTGGCGGAATGCGTGCATAGTGCCATTGTACAAAGGCAAAGGGGATAAGAGTGAGTGCTCAAATTACATAGGTATAAGTTTGTTGAGTACTCCTGGTAAATTATATGGGAGGGTATTGATTGAGAGGGTGAAGGCATGTACAGAGCATCAGATTGGGGAAGAGCAGTGTGGTTTCAGAAGTGGTAGAGGATGTGTGGATTAGGTGTTTGCTTTGAAGAATGTATGTGAGAAATACTTAGAAAAGCAAATGGATTTGTATGTAGCATTTATGGATCTGGAGAAGGCATATGATAGAGTTGATAGAGATGCTCTGTGGAAGGTATTAAGAATATATGGTGTGGGAGGCAAGTTGTTAGAAGCAGTGAAAAGTTTTTATCGAGGATGTAAGGCATGTGTACGTGTAGGGAGAGAGGAAAGTGATTGGTTCTCAGTGAATGTAGGTTTGCGGCAGGGGTGTGTGATGTCTCCATGGTTGTTTAATTTGTTTATGAAGTCTGTGGTGGAGAGAGCTTGGGAAGTGAGTCAGTTGTTGTTCGCTGATGATACAGCGCTGGTGGCTGATTCATGTGAGAAACTGCAGAAGCTGGTGAATGAGTTTGGTAAAGTGTGTGAAAGAAGAAAGTTATGAGTAAATGTGAATAAGAGCAAGGTTATTAGGTACAGTAGGGTTGAGGGTCAAGTCAATTGGGAGGTAAGTTTGAATGGAGAAAAACTGGAGGAAGTAAAGTGTTTTAGATATCTGGGAGTGGATCTGGCAGCGGATGGAACCATGGAAGCAGAAGTGGATCATATGGTGGGGGAGGGGGCGAAAATTCTGGGAGCCTTGAAGAATGTGCGGAAGTCGAGAACATTATCTCGGAAAGCAAAAATGGGTATGTTTGAAGGAATAGTGGTTCCAACAATGTCGTATGGTTGCGAGGCGTGGGCTATGGATAGAGTTGTGCGCAAGAGGATGGATGTGCTGGAAATGAGATGTTTGAGGACAATGTGTGGTGTGAGGTGGTTTGATCGAGTAAGTAACGTAAGGGTAAGAGAGATGTGTGGAAATAAAAAGAGCATGATTGAGAGAGCAGAAGAGGGTGTTTTGAAATGGTTTGGGCACATGGAGAGAATGAGTGAAGAAAGATTGACCAAGAGGATATATGTGTCGGAGGTGGAGGGAACGAGGAGAAGTGGGAGACCAAATTGGAAGTGGAAAGATGGAGTGAAAAAGATTTTGTGTGATCGGGGCCTGAACATGCAGGAGGGTGAAAGGAGGGGAAGGAATAGAGTGAATTGGATCGATGTGGTATACCGGGGTTGACGTGCTGTCAGTGGGTTGAATCAGGGCATGTGAAGCGTCTGGGGTAAACCATGGAAAGCTGTGTAGGTATGTATATTTGTGTGTGTGGACGTATGTATATACATGTGTATGGGGGTGGGTTGGGCCATTTCTTTTGTCTGTTTCCTTGCGCTACTTCGCAAACGCGGGAGATAGCGACAAAGCAAAAAAAAAAAAATATATATATATATATATATATATATATATATATATATATATTTTTTTTTTTTTTCAAACTATTCGCCATTTCCCGCGTTAGCGAGGTAGCGTTAAGAACAGAGGACTGGGCCTTTTTTGGAATATCCACACCTGGCCCCCTCTGTTCCTTCTTTTGGAAAATTAAAAAAAAGAAAAAAAAAAAAAAACGAGAGGGGAGGATTTCCAGCCCCCCGCTCCCTCCCCTTTTAGTCGCCTTCTACGACACGCAGGGAATACGTGGGAAGTATTCTTAATCCCCTATCCCAGGGATAATCGCTCCCTCCCTTTTAGTCGCCATCTACGACACGCAGGGAATACGTGGGAGTATTCTTTCTCCCCTATCCCCAGGGATAATATATATTTTAGAAACTTAAAAACGAGAGGGGAGGATTTCCAGCCCCCCGCTCCCTCCCCTTTTAGTCGCCTTCTACGACACGCAGGGAATACGTGGGAAGTATTCTTTCTCCCCTATCCCCAGGGATAATATATAATATATATATATATATATATATATATATATATATATATATATATATATATATATATATACACATATATATATATTCTTTTTCTTTCTTTCAAACTATTCGCCATTCCCTGCGTTAGCGAGGTAGCGTTAAGAACAGAGGACTGGGCCTTTGTGGAATATCCTCACCTGGCCCCCTTCTCTGTTCCTTCTTTTGAAAATTAAAAAAAAATGAGAGGGGAGGATTTCCAGCCCCACGCTCCCTCCCCTTTTAGTTGCCTTCTACGACACGCAGGGAATACGTGGGAAGTATTCTTAGTCCCCTATCCCCAGGGATAATATATATATATATATATATATATTCTCAGAAGTGGTAGAGGATGTGTGGATCAGGTGTTTGCTTTGAAGAATGTATGTGAGAAATACTTAGAAAAGCAAATGGATTTGTATGTAGCATTTATGGATCTGGAGAAGGCATATGACAGAGTTGATAGAGATGCTCTGTGGAAGGTATTAAGAATATATGGTGTGGGAGGCAAGTTGTTAGAAGCAGTGAAAAGTTTTTATCGAGGATGTAAGGCATGTGTACGTGTAGGAAGAGAGGAAAGTGATTGGTTCTCAGTGAATGTAGGTTTGCGGCAGGGGTGTGTGATGTCTCCATTGTTGTTTAATTTGTTTATGGATGGGGTTGTTAGGGAGGTGAATGCAAGAGTTTTGAAAGAGGGGTAGGTATGAAGTCTGTTGTGGATGAGAGAGCTTGGGAAGTGAGTCAGCTGTTGTTCGCTGATGATACAGCCCTGGTGGCTGATTCATGTGAGAAACTGCAGAAGCTGGTGACTGAGTTTGGTAAAGTGTGTGAAAGAAGAAAGTTAAGAGTAAATGTGAGTAAGAGCAAGGTTATTAGGTACAGTAGGGTTGAGGGTCAAGTCCACTGGGAGATAAGTTTGAATGGAGAAAAACTGGAGGAAGTAAAGTGTTTTAGATATCTGGGAGTGGATCTGGCAGCGGATGAAACCATGGAAGCGGAAGTGAATCATAGGGTGGGGGTGGGGGCGAAAATCCTCGGAGCCTTGAAGAATGTGTGGAAGTCGAGAACATTATCTCGGAAAGCAAAAATGGGTATGTTTGAAGGAATAGTGGTTCCAAAAATGTTGTATGGTTGTGAGGCGTGGGCTATGGATAGAGTTGTGCGCAGGAGGATGGATGTGCTGGAAATGAGATGTTTGAGGACAATGTGTGGTGTGAGGTGGTTTGATCGAGTAAGTAACGTAAGGGTAAGAGAGATGTGTGGAAATAAAAAGAGCGTGGTTGAGAGAGCAGAAGAGGGTGTTTTGAAATGGTTTGGGCACATGGAGAGAATGAGTGAGGAAAGGTTGACCAAGAGTATATATGTGTCGGAGGTGGAGGGAATGAGGAGAAGTGGGAGACCAAATTGGAGGAGGAAAGATGGAGTGAAAAAGATTTTGTGTGATCGGGGCCTGAACATGCAGGAGGGTGAAAGGAGGGCATGGAATAGAGTGAATTGGATCGATGTGGTATACCGGGGTTGACGTGCTGTCAGTGGATTGAATCAGGGCATGTGAAGCGTCTGGGGTAAACCATGGAAAGTTGTGTGGGGCCTGGATGTGGAAATGGAGCTGTGGTTTCGGGCATTATTGCATGACAGCTAGAAACTGAGTGTGAACGAATGGGTCCTTTGTTGTCTTTTCCTAGTGCTACCTTGCATACATGAGGGGGGAGGGGGATGGTATTCCATGTGTGGCAAGGTGGCGATGGGAATGAATAAAGGCAGACAGTGTGAATTGTGTGCATGGGTATATATGTATGTGTCTGTGTGTGTATATATATGTGTACTTTGAGATGTATAGGTATGTATATTTGCGTGTGTGGACGTGTAAGTATATACATTGTGTATGGGGGTAGGTTGGGCCATTTCTTTCGTCTGTTTTCTTGCGCTACCTCGCAAACGCGGGAGACAGCAACAATGCAAAGAATTCCTCACGTGCCGTAGAAGGCGACTAAAGGGTACGGGAGCGGGGGGGCTAGAAACCCTTCACTCCTTGTATTTTAACTTTCTATAAGGGGAAACAGAGGAAGGAGTCAGGCGGGGAGTGCTCATCCTCCTCGAAGGCTCAGATTGGGGTGTCTAATAAATGTGTGTGGATGTAACCAAGATGAGAAAAAAGGAGAGATAGGTAGTATGTTTGAGGAGAGGAACCTGGATGTTTTGGCTCTGAGTGAAACGAAGCTCAAGGGTAAAGGGGAAGAGCGGTTTGGGAATGTCTTGGGAGTAAAGTCAGGGGTTAGTGAGAGGACAAGAGCAAGGGAAGGAGTAGCACCACTCCTGAAACAGGAGTGGTGGGAGTATGTGATAGAGTGTAAGAAAGTAAACTCTGGATTGATATGGGTAAAACTGAAAGTTGAAGGAGAGAGATGGGTGATTATTGGTGCATATGCACCTGGGTATGAGAAGAAAGATCATGAGAGGCAAGTGTTTTGGGAGCAGCTGAATGAGTGTGTTAGTAGTTTTGATGCATGAGACCAGGGTATAGTGATGGGTGATTTGAATGCAAAGGTGAGTAAGGTGGCAGTTGAGGGAATAATTGGTATACATGGGTTGTTCAGTGTTGTAAATGGAAATGGTGAAGAGCTTGTATTTTTATGTGCTGAAAAAGGACTGGTGATTGGGAATACCTGGTTTAAAAAGAGAGATATACATAAATAAATGTATGTAAGTAGGAGAGATGGCCAGAGAGCGTTATTGGATTACATGTTAATTGATAGGCATGCGAAAGAGAGACTTTTGGAAGTTAATGTGCTGAGAGGTGCAACTGGAGGGATGTCTGATCATTATATTGTGGAGGCGAAGGTGAAGATTTGTAGAGGTTTTCAGAAAAGAAGGGAGAATGTTGGGGTGAAGAGAGTGGTGAGAGTAAGTGAGCTTGGGAAGGAGACTTGTGTGAGGAAGTACCAGGAGAGACTGAGTACAGAATGGAAAAAGATGAGAACAAAGGAGGTAAGGGGAGTGGGGGAGGAATGGGATGTATTTAGGGAAGCAGTGATGGATTGCGCAAAAGATGCTCGTAGTAGAAGTGTGGGAGGTGGGCAGATTAGAAAGGGTAGTGAATGGTGGGATGAAGATGTAAGATTATTAGTGAAAGAGAAGAGAGAGGTATTTGGACGATTTTTGCAGGGAAATAATGCAAATGAGTGGGAGATGTATAAAAGAAAGAGGCAGGAGGTCAAGAGAAAGGTGCAAGAGGTGAGAGAGAGGGGAAATGAGAGTTGGGGTGAGAGAGTATCATTAAATTTTAGGGAGAATAAAAAGATTTTTGGAAGGAGGTAAATAAAGTGCGTAAGACATGGGAACAAATGGGAACCTCAGTGAAGGGGGCTAATGGGGAGGTGATAACAAGTAGTGGTGATGTGAGAAGGAGATGGAGTGAGAATTTTGAAGGTTTGTTGAATGTGTTTGATGATAGCGTGGCAGATATAGGGTGTTTTGGTCGAGGTGGTGTGCAAAGTGAGAGGGTTAGGGAAAATGATTTGTTAAACAGAGAAGAGGTAGTAAAAGCTTTGCGGAAGATGAAATCCGGCAAGGGAGAGGGTTTGGATGGCATTACAGTGGAATTTATTAAAAAAGGAGATGACTGTATTGTTGACTGGTTGGTAAGGTTATCTGATGTATGTATGACTCATGGTGAGGTGCCTGAAGACTGGGGGAATGCTTCCATAGTGCCATTGTACAGAGGCAAAGGGGATAAAAGTGAGTGCTCAAATTACAGAGGTATAAGTTTGTTGAGTATTCCTGGTAAATTATATGGGAGGGTATTGATTGAGAGGGTGAAGGCATGTACAGAGCATCAGACTGGGGAAGAGCAGTGTGGTTTCAGAAGTGGTAGAGGATGTGTGGATCATTCTTTCCATGTGTCCAAATCACTTCAAGAGACCCTCTTCTGCTCTCTCAACCACACTCTTTTTATCACCACACATCTCTCTTACCCTTTCATTACTTACTTGATCAAACTACCTCACACCATATATTGTGCTCAAACATTTTTATTTACAACACATCCACCCTCCTCCACACAACCCTATCTGTAGCCCATGTCTTGCAACCATATATACACACACACACCAATTCCTCACTTTATGTGTGGGTTCTGTTTTGCGAAAACCTTGCACAAAAAAAAAATCACACATAGCAAACCAATAAACATAAGGAGAAAAATGGAATTTTTGCAGCAGCACTGGTGGATTCTTCCATAACCTTCACGTTTTGTAGCTTCTGATGATGAATAACCTCATCTGGCCTTCCCTTACTTTTGAAATAACTGTGACTCAGCTACATTGTCTTTTTACATGAACACATAAATTTTCTGAGCTTTAAACCTGAACTGACAGTTACTAAGGTTGCTTTTCTTTTTCATCTCATGTTCTGTGTATATACATGGATTTTTTCTATCTCCTCATTTCTAACCTATGTTGTTACCTTGGCAGACATTAGAATAACACGGACCATAGTACTTTGAATTTTCTCTGCATTCTTCTTTATGCTATCAAGTGTAAATTTACTAAGGTTGTAAACATGCCCAAGCATGTTAAATCACTCATAAATACTCTTACCTAATACTTTCTCACTTTACACATAAAGTGGAGTCATAAACTGTGACCACTTCTATACATTAAAAATTTCACTTGCATCTAAAAGAGCTTTCATATCAACTTTCACATGTTTCTTTTCAAAATCCATAAATGATACATGTTCCTTTCTCAATTTCTTTTGAAATTTATCCACTACCTTCTTAAATGTAAAAATGTGGACTACATATTGTCTTTCATTTCAATATCCATCTTATCCTTTATGTACATAAGATCCACTAAGCTTTTTTTCATATACCCAACCAACCTACTTTCATTACGCATTTAAACGAATTCTTAGGTTGAGCATACTAGATGACAGGTTTATCATAGGAAACTGGGCATTCTTTGTTTTCAAAGTTGGGGCAATGGACCACAGTTCCGCAAAATAATTTCCCACAAAAGATGCATGCATTCACTTGATCAACTCCATGTAAATGGGAGTGGAGTTAAACAGATAGATAAGATAGCATGTTGAAATTGCATCAACCAATAGAAAAAGACCTATATAAGAATGAGCAGAATGAGTAGATAAATTCATTTTCCCCAAAATAATATTTCCAATGGTGACCAATGTATCTTCTTTCTTTTTTCTTTCAAACTATTCGCCATTTCCCGCATTAGCAAGGTAGCGTTAAGAACAGAGGACTGGGCCTTTGAGGGAATACTCTCACCTGGCCCAATTCTCTGTTCCTTCTTTTGAAAAAAAAAAAAAAAAAAAAAAAGTAACGTTTATACTCACCATCACTTTCTGCCTCCGACATATCCACTAACTTCTTAATCATAGCTATATTTTTCCAGTGTACTTTCATTCTTATGACCTTTTAGCATCAAACATATTAAAAACTTATCTGATTCATGAACAACTGCAATAATTTGAGTCATTAGTATGGGGCTCTTATTATGCAAAAAATCAAATTGTGCCATAATTTCTCTCTAATCAGGAAATATAATTGAGGTCACAGAAGGTTTTATCTACCATGTACATGAAACTGTACACTAAAATAACTATGTTAGTAACACAAAGGAATGTATCATTCACCCATTTACCTATGGCTAAGTCCACTTACTAGTAAATGGATTCTTTATAGGAGTCACCAATTACACTATAGTTGCTGCCAGTATGCAGTAAGTTGTCCACACGCTGGGCTACCTCCAGGCTCTGTAAAAGGATAGGCAAGTGAGGAAACATATAAAAACAACAGATATAAGCAGCAAGAAAATGTAAAGCATATGATATAGGAAAAATCAAAACAGTAAGAAATAATAACAGAAAAATGGCAGAAGTGAACTCCAATACAAGTGTAGGTGAAAAATGTAGGTTTTGAAGGATAAAAGGACATTACCATATACAAAGTCGTTTGGTAATCTCTAACTATACTAACTCAGTGGAGCTTTAATTGTTTTACTCCTAAAATGAGGTGTAACTGTAAGAATTCATCGACTTCAACCACCATAGTGTAACTTTAAGAATTCATCGACTTCAACCACCATAAGACACCTGAGGCTGGGAGATGCTCATTCACACAATTTAATAACCACATAGCAACCTGTCCAGGCTTATGTTGCCAAAGAGTGCAAGTAAGATGGCACCAAGTTACCCGTTGCCTAAATTCATTCAATGACAGCCAGTGGTAGTGCCTGATGCCTTTTACTGTCCAAAAACAAAATATAGTTCCTCTAAATGGAAAGAGAGGAAGAAAAGAGGAAGAAAATTAATGGATGCTCATGAGAAAATCTTTTTGTCCTTCAAAACCTGAATTTCTTATCTATCTATAAATCCCTTCTTTATTCTGGAAACTCCACTCAATCAACATCACAAAGTCCGCTTCCCAAACGCTGGGGATGCTGTATAGGTGCTGTAATTATTTTTCTTGGCAGCAGCTATTTCGAATCTATAGGGGGTTATATCCATCTTAATATGAAGTACTGCTCACATATCTTGGCTGTTTGTCCATCTATCTCTCTATTAATGAGAGTGGAATCAAAAGCCTTCTATCTCATTATTTCTCCAGGTATAAACTCTCTCCAACCATTTCTTTCTGTATCCTGCAATGCTGCTGCCCTCTCCCTGTTCTACAGATATTATTTTGGCCACTGAGCTGTCCAAATGAGTCCCTGACACCAACATTTGAATCCACAGCACACATGTGGTTGATGCTTCCCATACTTTTTGTTCAGAGACCAGCAACTTAAGGATTCACAATTATGATAACTCATTCTTTCCTCAAACAGCTAAGCTGTTAAATTCACTTTCTTTTTCATCTTTCCCTCTACCTATAACCTTCTTTCCTTTAAATCAAGTCTACATACATCTGCTGATCACTGATTAATTTCTGCATTCTTTTTCTTATTCTTGTTTCATCTGAGACAGCCTTGATTGGGGCAAGTTTTGAACATATCAGTAACTGTAAAAGAAATATATGTGTATAATTATTCATTTATTCATAATTACTCCAGACCAATTTCTACGAAGGAGTCATGGCATTACCCAGAACTTCTATAAAGACTCCTGCAGCCCAGGGCTGTGCTATTTCCAGTAGCAGGGAAATGTTGGCTCCCTTGGCGTAAGAAGTTCTTTGACGAGAATTACATCAAGGCCCACTAGATCTTTCCATGGTTTACCCTAGATGTTTCACATGCCCTGGTTCAATCCACCGACAGTAAGTTGATCCCGGTATACCACATCATTCCAAATAACTCTATTCCTTGCAAGCCTCTCACCCTTCAATTTGGTCTCCCGCTTCTCATTGTTTCCTTCATGTCTGACACATATATTCTCTTTGTTAACCTTTCCCCACTCATTCTCTCCATATGTGCAAACCATTTCAACACACATGATGTGGTATACCAGGGTCAATGTGCTGTCAAAGGACTGAACCAGATAAGGTTTTGGTGCAATACACATAAAAGTTACAGAATGGGTGTGAATGAACATGGCCTTTTTTTGTCTGTTTCCCTGATACTACCTCGCTGAAGTAGGGGGTAGTGATGCTGTTTCCTGTGGGACAGGGTAGCGCCAAGAATGAAAGAAGGCAAGCAAGCATGAATATGTACATGTGTATATATGTGTATATCTGCGTATGTGTACTTATATGTATGTACATGACGACATATATTTGTATATGTATCGAGGATATAAGGCAAGTGTACGAACAGGAAGAGAGGAAAGTGATTGGTTTTCAGTGAAAGTCAGTTTCCAGCAGGGATGCATGATGTCTCCATGGTTGTTTAATTAGTTTATGGGAAGGGTTGTTAAGGAGGCGAATGCAAGAGTTTTGGAGAGAGGGGCAAGTATGCACTCTGCTGATGAAAGGGCTTGGGAAGTGAGTCAGTTGTTGTTTGCTGATGATACAGCGCTGGTGGCTGATTCGGGTGAGAAACTGCAGGAGCAGGTGACTGAGTTTGGTAAAGTGTGAAAGACAAAAGCTGAGAGTAAATGTGAATAAGAGCAAGGTTATTAGCTACAGCAGGGTTGAGAGGCAAGTCAATTGGGAGGTAAATTTGAATGGAGAAAAACTGGAGGAAGTGAAGTGTTTTAGATATTGGGGAGTGGATTTGACAGCAGATGGAACCATGGAAGCGGAAGTGAGTCACAGGGTGGGGGAGAGGGTGAAAGTTCTGGGAGTGTTGAAAAATGTGTGGAAAGCGAGAACATTATCTCGGAAAGCAAAAATGGGTATGTTTGAAGGAATAGTGGTTCCAACAATGTTATATGGCTGCGATGCGTGGGCTATAGATAGAGTAGTGCAGAGGAAGGTGGATGTGCTCGAAATATGAGATGTTTGAGGACAATATGTGGTGTGAGGTGGTTTGATTAAGTAAGTAATGAAAGGGTAAGAGATGTGTGGTAATAAAAAGAGTGTGGTTGAGAGACCAGAGGAGGGTGTTTTGAAATGGTTTGGTCACATGGAGAGAATGAGTGAGGAAAGATTGACCAAGAGGATACATGTATCAGAGGTGGAGGGAATGAGAAGTGGGAGACCAAATTGGTGGTGGAAGGATGGAGTGAAAAAAATTTTGAGCGATGTGGGCCTGAACATGCAGGAGGGTGAAAGGCATGCAAGGAATAGAGTGAACTGGAATGATGTGGTATACCGGAGTCGACGTGCTGTCAATGGACTGAACCAGGGCATGTGAAGCATCTGGGGTAAACCATGGAAAGTTTTGTGGGGCCTGCACGCGGAAAGGGAGTTGTGGTTTCGGTGCATTATACATGACAGCTAGAGACTGAGTGCGAACGAACGTGGCCTTTGTTGTCTTTTCCTAGAGCTACCTTGCACGCATGCGGGGTGAGGGGGTTGTCATTTCATATGTGGTAGAGTGGCGACAGGAATGAATAAGGGCAGCAAGTATGAATTATGTACATGTGTATATATGGATATGTGTGTATGTATATATATGTATACGCTGAAATGTATAGGTATGTATATGTGCGTGTGTGGAGGTGTATGTATATACATGTGTGTGTGGGCGGGTTGGGCCATTCTTTCGTCTGTTTCCTTGTGCTACCTCGCTAACGCGGGAGACAGCGACAAAGTATAATAAATAAATGTATATGTGCATGTATGGGTGTTCATGTATATATGTGTGTATATGTAGGAAGAAAGGAAAGTGATTGGTTCTCAGTGAATGTTGGTTTGCGGCAAGGGGTGTGTGATGTCTCCATGGTAGTTTCATTTGTTTGTGGATGGGGTTCTTGGGGAGGTGAATGCAAGAGTTTTGGAAAGAGGGTCAAGTATGCAGTCTGTTGTGGATGAGAGAGCTTGGGAAGTGAGTCAGTTTTTCGCTGATAATACAGTGCTGGTTGCTGATTCGTGTGAAAAACTGCAGAAGCTGGTGACTAAGTTTTGTAAGGTGTGTGAAAGAAGAAAGCTGAGAGTAAATGTGAATAAGAGCAAGGTTATTAGGTACAGTAGGCTTGAGGGACAAGTCAATTGGGAGGTAAGTTTAAATGGAGAAAAACTGGAGGAAGTAAAGTGTTTTAGATATCTGGGAGTGGATTTGGCAGCGGATGGAACCATGGAAGCGGAAGTGAACCATAAGGTGGGGGAGGGGGCGAAAGTTCCGAGAGCATTGAAGAATGTGTGGAAGTTGAGAACATTATCTGGCAAAGCAAAAATGGGTATGTTTGAAGGAATAGTGGTTCCAACAACGTTATATGGTTGCCAGGCGTGGGCTATAGATAGCTTTGTGAGGAGGAGGGTGGATGTGTTGGAAATGAGATGTTTGACGACAATATGTGGTGTGAGGTGGTTTGATTGAGTAGGTAATAAGAGGGTAAGAGAGATGTGTGATAATAAAAAGAGTGTGGTTGAGAGAGCAGAAGAGGGTGTTTTGAATTGGTTTGGACACATGGAGAGAATGAGTGAGGAAAGATTGACCAAGAGGTGGAGGGAACGAGGAGAAGTGGGAGACCAAATTGGATGTGGAAAGATGGAGTGAAAAAGATTTTGAGTGATCGGGGCCTAAACATGCAGGATGATGAAAGGCGTGCAATGAATTGAGCGAATTGGAACGATGTGGTATACCAGGGTCGACGTGCTGTCAATGGATTGAACCTGGGCATGTGAAGCGTCTGGGGTAAACCATGGAAACTTCTGTGGGCCTGGATGTGGAAAGGGAGCTGTAGTTTCGGTGCATTATTACATGACAGCTTGAGACTGAGTGTGAACGAATGTGGCCTTTGTTGTCTTTCCTAGCACTACCTCGCACACATGAGGGGGGAAGGGGTTGTTATTTCATGTGTGGCGGGGTGGCGATGGGAATGAATAAAGGCAGGCAGTATGAACTATGTGCATGTGTATATATGTATATGTCTGTGTGTGTATATATATGTATACATTGAGATGTATAGGTATGTATATTTGCGTGTGTGGACATGTATGTATATACATGTGTATGTGGGTGGGTTGGGCCATTCTTTCATCTGTTTCCTTGTGCTACCTAGCCAATGTGGGAGACAGCGACAAAGTAAAATGTGTGCGAGGCAGTGCTAGGAAAGACAACAGAGGCCACATTCGTTCACACTCAGTCTCAAGCTGTCACGTAATAATGCACCAAAACCACAGTTCCCTTTCCACATCCAGGCCCCAAAGAAGTTTCCATGGTTTACCCCAGACGCTTCACATGCCCTGGTTCAATCCATTGACAGCATGTCGACACCAGTATACCACATCGTTCCAATTCGCACTATTCCTTGCACGCCTTTCACCCTCCTGCAGGTTCAGGCCCCGATCACTCAAAATCTTTTTCACTCCATCTTTCCACCTCCAATTTGGTCTCCCACTTCTACTTGTTCCCTCCACCTCTGACACATATGTCCTCTTGGTCAATCTTTCCTCTCTCATTCTCTCCTTGTGACCAAACCATTTCAAAACACCCTCTTCTGCTCTCTCAACCACACTCTTTTTGTTACCACACATCTCTCTTACCCTATTACTACTTACTCGATCAAACAACCTCACACCACATATTGTCCTCAAACATCTCATTTCCAGCACATCCACCCTCCTCCGCACAACTCTATCCATAGCCCACGCCTCGCAACCATACAACATTGTTGGAACCACTATTCCTTCAAACATACCCATTTTTGCTTTCCGAGATAATGTTCTCGACTTCCACACATTCTTCAAGGCTCCCAGAATTTTTGCCCCCTCCTCCACCCTATGATTCACTTCCGCTTCCATGGTTCCATCCGCTGCCAAATCCACTTCCAGATATCTAAAACACTTCACTTCCTCCAGTTTTTCTCCATTCAAACTTACCTCGCAATTGATTTGACCCTCAACCCTACTGTACCTATTAACCTTGCTCTTATTCACATTTACTCTCAACTTTCTTCTTTCACACACTTTACCAAACTCAGTCACCAGCTTCTGCAGTTTCTCACATGAATCAGCCACCAGCGCTGTATCATCAGCGAACAACAACTGACTCACTTCCCAAGCTCTCTCATCCACAACAGACTGCATACTTGCCCCTCTTTCCAAAACTCTTGCATTCACCTCCCTAACAACCCCATCCATAAACAAATTAAACAACCATGGAGACATCACACACCCCTGCCGCAAACCTACATTCACTGAGAACCAATCACTTTCCTCTCTTCCTACACGTACACATGCCTTACATCCTCAATAAAAACTTTTCACTGCTTCTAATAATTTGCCTTCCACACCATATATTCTTAATACCTTCCACAGAGCATCTCTATCAACTCTACCATATGCCTTCTCCAGATCCATAAATGCTACATACAAATCCATTTGCTTTTCTAAGTATTTCTCACATACATTCTTCAAAGCAAACACCTGATCCACACATCCTCTACCACTTCTGAAACCATACTGCTCCTCCCCAATCTGATGCTCTGTACATGCCTTCACCTTCTCAATCAATACCCTCCCATATAATTTACCAGGAATACTCACAACAAACTTATACCTCTGTAATTTGAGCACTCACTCTTATCCCCTTTGCCTTTGTAAAATGGCACTATGCAAGCATTCCGCCAATCCTCAGGCACCTCACCATGAATCATACATACATCAAATAACCTTACCAACCAGTCAACAATACAGTCACCCCCTTTTTTTAATAAATTCCACTGCAATACCATCCAAAGCCACTGCCTCTCTGGCTTTCATCTTCCACAATGCTTTTACTACCTCTTCTCTGTTTACCAAATCATTTTTCCTAACCTTTTCACTTTGCACACCACCTCGACCAAAACACCCTATAACTGCCACTCTCATCAAACACATTCAACAAACCTTCAAAATACTCACTCCATCTCCTTTTCACATCACTACTTGTTATCACCTCCCCATTAGACCCCTTCACTGAAGTTCCCATTTGTTCCTTTGTCTTATGCACTTTATTTACCTCCTTCCAAAACATCTTTTTATCCTCCCTAAAATTTAATGATACTCTCTCACCCCATCTCTCATTTGCCCTCTTTTTCACCTCTTGCACCTTTCTCTTGACCTCCTGCCTCTTTCTTTTATACATCTCCCACTCATTTGCATTATTCCCCTGCAAAAATTGTCCAAATGCCTCTCTCTTCCCTTTCCCTAATAATCTTACTTCTTCATCCCACCACTCACTACCCTTTCTAATCTGCCTACCTCCCACGGTTCTCATGCCACAAGCGTCTTTTTTGCAAGCCATCACTGCTTCCCTAAATACATCCCATTCCTCCCCCACTCCCCTTACCTCCTTTGATCTCACCTTTTTCCATTCTGTACTCAGTCTCTCCTGGTACTTCCTCACATAAGTCTCCCTCCCAAGCTCACTTACTCTCACCATTCTCTTCACACGAACATTCTCTCTTATTTCTGAAAACCTCTACAATTCTTCACCTTCACCTCCATAAGATAATGATCAGACATCTCTCCAGTTGCACCTCTCAGCACATTAACATCCAAAAGTCTCTCTTTCGTGCGCCTATCAATTAACACATAATCCAATAACGCTCTCTAGCCATCTCTCCTACTTACATACATATACTTATGTATATCTCTCTTTTTAAACCAGGTATTCCCAATCACCAGTCCTTTTTCAGCACATAAATCTACAAGCTCTTCACCATTTCCATTTACAACACTGAACACCCCATGTATACCAATTGTTCCCTCAACTGCCACATTGCTCACCTTTGCATTCAAATCACCCATCACTATAACCCAGTCTTGTGCATCAAAACCACTAACACACTCATTCAGCTGCTCCCAAAACACTTGCCTCTCATGATCTTTCTTATCATGCCCAGGTGCATATGCACCAATAATCACCCATCTCTCTCCATCAACTTTCAGTTGTACCCATATCAATCTAGAGTTTACTTTCTTACACTCTATCACATACTTCCACCACTCCTGTTTGAGGAGTAGTGCTACTCCTTCCCTTGCTCTTGTCCTCTCACTAACCCCTGACTTTACTACCAAGACATTCCCAAACCACTCTTCCCCTTTACCCTTGAGCTTCGTTTCACTCAGAGCCAAAACATGCTGGTTCCTTTCCTCAAACATACTAGCTATCTCTCCTTTTTTTCTCATCTTGGTTACATCCACAAACATTTAAACACCCCAATCTGAGCCTTCGAGCAGGATGAGGACTCCCCGTGTGACTCCTTACTCTGTTTCCCCTTTTTTTTTTTTATACTTTGTCGCTGTCTCCCGCGTTTGCGAGGTAGCGCAAGGAAACAGACGAAAGAAATGGCCCAACCCCCCCCCATACACATGTATATACATACGTCCACACACGCAAATATACACACCTACACAGCTTTCCATGGTTTACCCCAGACGCTTCACATCCCTTGATTCAATCCACGGACAGCACGTCAACCCCGGTATACCACATCGCTCCAATTCACTCTATTCCTTGCCCTCCTTTCACCCTCCTGCATGTTCAGGCCCCGATCACACAAAATCTTTTTCACTCCATCTTTCCACCTCCAATTTGGTCTCCCTCTTCTCCTCGTTCCCTCCACCTCCGACACATATATCCTCTTGGTTAATCTTTCCTCACTCATTCTCTCCATGTGCCCAAACCACTTCAAAACACCCTCTTCTGCTCTCTCAACCACGCTCTTTTTATTTCCACACATCTCTCTTACCCTTACGTTACCAACTCGATCAAACCACCTCACACCACATATTGTCCTCAAACATCTCATTTCCAGCACATCCATCCTCCTGCGCACAACTCTATCCATAGTCCACGCCTCGCAACCATACAACATTGTTGGAACCACTATTCCTTCAAACATACCCATTTTTGCTTTCCGAGATAATGTTCTCGACTTCCACACATTCTTCAAGGCCCCCAGAATTTTCGCCCCTTCCCCCACCCTATGATCCACTTCCGCTTCCATGGTTCCATCCGCTGCCAGATCCACTCCCAGATATCTAAAACACTTCACTTCCTCCAGTTTTTCTCCATTCAAACTCACCTCCCAATTGACTTGACCCTCAACCCTACTGTACCTAATAACCTTGCTCTTATTCACATTTACTCTTAACTTTCTTCTTTCACACACTTTACCAAACTCAGTCACCAGCTTCTGCAGTTTCTCACATGAATCAGCCACCAGCGCTGTATCATCAGCGAACAACAACTGACTCACTTCCCAAGCTCTCTCATCCCCAACAGACTTCATACTTGCCCCTCTTTCCAAAACTCTTGCATTTACCTCCCTAACAACCCCATCCATAAACAAATTAAACAACCATGGAGACATCACACACCCCTGCCGCAAACCCACATTCACTGAGAACCAATCACTTTCCTCTCTTCCTACACGTACACATGCCTTACATCCTGTTTCCCCTTATAGAAAGTTAAAATACAAGGAGGGGAGGGTTTCTAGCCCCCCCGCTCCCGTCCCCTTTAGTCGCCTTCTACAACACGTGAGGAATATAATATAAATATAATATAATATAAATATAATATATTTACCAGGAATACTCAACAAACTTATACCTCTGTAATTTGAGCACTCACTCTTATCCCCTTTGCCTTTGTACAATGGCACTATGCACGCATTCCGCCAATCCTCAGGCACCTCACCATGAGTCATACATACATTAAATAACCTTACCAACCAGTCAATTATACAGTCACCCCCTTTTTTAATAAATTCCACTGCAATACCATCCAAACCTGCTGCCTTGCCGGCTTTCATCTTCCGCAAAGCTTTTACTACCTCTTCTCTGTTTACCAAATCATTTTCCCTAACCCTCTCACTTTGCACACCACCTCGACCAAAACACCCTATATCTGCCACTCTATCATCAAACACATTCAACAAACCTTCAAAATACTCACTCCATCTCCTTCTCACATCACCATTACTTGTTATCACCTCCCATTTGCGCCCTTCACTGAAGTTCCCATTTGCTCCCTTGTCTTACGCACTGTATTTACCTCCATCCAGAACATCTTTTTATTTTCCCTAAAATTTAATGATACTCTCTCACCCCAACTCTCATTTGCCCTCTTTTTCACCTCTTGCACCTTTCTCTTGACCTCCTGTCTCTTTCTTTTATACATCTCCCACTCAATTGCATTTTTTCCCTGCAAAAATCGTCCAAATGCCTCTCTCTTCTCTTTCACTAATAATCTTACTTCTTCATCCCACCACTCACTACCCTTTCTAATCAACCCACCTCCCACTCTTTTCATGCCACAAGCATCTTTTGTGCAATCCATCACTGATTCCCTAAATACATCCCATTCCTCCCCCACTCCCCTTACTTCCATTGTTCTCACCTTTTTCCATTCTGTACTCAGTCTCTCCTGGTACTTCCTCACACAAGTCTCCTTCCCAAGTTCACTTACTCTCACCACCCTCTTCACCCCAACATTCACTCTTCTTTTCTGAAAACCCACACAAATCTTCACCTTAGCCTCCACAAGATAATGATCAGACATCCCTCCAGTTGCACCTCTCAGCACATTAACATCCAAAAGTCTCTCTTTCGCGTGCCTGTCAATTAACACGTAATCAAAAAACACTCTCTGGCTATCTCACCTACTTACATATGTATACTTATGTATATCTCGCTTTTTAAACCAGGTATTCCCAATCACCAGTCCTTTTTCAGCCCATAAATCTACAAGCTCTTCATCATTTCCATTTACAACACTGAACACCCCATGTATACCAATTATTCCCTCAACTGCTACATTACTCACCTTTGCATTCAAATCACCCATCACTATTGATTGAGAGGGTGAAGGCATGTACAGCGCATCAGATTGGGGGAGAGCAGTGTGGTTTCAGAAGTGGTAGAGGATGTGTGGATCAGGTGTTTGCTGTGAAGAGTGTACGTGAGAAATACTTAGAAAAGCAAATGGATTTGTATGTAGCATTTATGGATCTGGATATGGCATATGATAGAGTGGATAGAGATGCTCTGTGGAAGGTATTAAGAATATATGGTGTGGGAGGAAAGTTGTTAGAAGCAGTGAAAAGTTTTTATCGAGGATGTAAGGCGTGTGTACGTGTAGGAAGAGAGGAAAGTGATTGGTTCTCAGTGAATGTAGGTTTGCAGCAGGGGTGTGTGATGTCTCCATGGTTGTTTAATTTGTTTATGGATGGGGTTGTTAGGGAGGTGAATGCAAGAGTTTTGGAAAGAGGGGCAAGTATGAAGTCTGTTGTGGATGAGAGAGCTTGGGAAGTGAGTCAGTTGTTGTTCGCTGATGATACAGCGCTGGTGGCTGATTCATGTGAGAAACTGCAGAAGCTGGTGACTGAGTTTGGTAAAGTGTGTGAAAGAAGAAAGTTGAGAGTAAATGTGAATAATAGCAAGGTTAATAGGTACAGTAGGGTTGAGGGTCAAATCAATTGGGAGGTAAGTTTGAATGGAGAAAAACTGGAGGAAGTGAAGTGTTTTAGAGATCTGGAAGTGGATTTGGCAGCGGATGGAACCATGGAAGCGGAAGTGGATCATAGGGTGGGGGAGGGGGCAAAAATTCTGGGAGCCTTGAAGAATGTGTGGAAGTCGAGAACATTATCTTGGAAAGCAAAAATGGGTATGTTTGAAGGAATAGTGGTTCCAACAATGTTGTATGGTTGCGAGGCGTGGGCTATGGATAGAGTTGTGCGCAGGAGGGTGGATGTGCTGGAAATGAGATGTTTGAGGACAATGTGTGGTGTGAGGTGGTTTGATCGAGTAAGTAACGTAAGGGTAAGAGAGATGTGTGGAAAAAGAGTGTGATTGAGAGAGCAGAAGAGGGTGTTTTGAAATGGTTTGGGCACATGGAGAAAATGAGTGAGGAAAGATTGACCAAGAGGATATATGTGTCGGAGGTGGAGGGAACGAGGAGAAGTGGAGACCAAATTGGAGGTGGAAAGATGGAGTGAAAAAGATTTTGTGTGATCGGGGCCTGAACATGCAGGAGGGTGAAAGGAGGGCAAGGAATAGAGTGAATTGGATCGATGTGGTATACCGGGGTTGACGTGCTGTCAGTGGATTAAAACAGGGCATGTGAAGCGTCTGGGGTAAACCATGGAAAGCTGTGTAGGTATGTATATTTGCGTATGTGGACGTATGTATATACATGTGTATGGGGGTGGGTTGGGCCATTTCTTTCGTCTGTTTCCTTGCGCTACCTCGCAAACGTGGGAGACAGCGACAAAGCAAAAAAAAAAAAAATAATATATAAATATAATATAATATAAATATAGTATAAATATATGTGTGTATATGAGTGGATGGCCCATTCTTTCTTTGTCTGTTTTCTGTTGTTACCTCAGTGATGCGAGAAATGGTGATCAAGTATAATAAAAATAAATAATATATATGTATCATTTTTATCATTTTTTAATATACATAATTGCTGTTTTACAAGTCAGCAAGGTAGCATCAGACAAAGAATGGCCCATTCACTAATATACACAGATAAATATATAAATGTGTATACATGCACATAAACATATCAACATATACATATATATACATACATAGACGTTTATCTATTTATTCTATTTATCATACTTTGTCGCTCTCTTCTGTGTTAGCGAGGTAGCGCAAGGAAATAGACAAAAGAATGGAGCAACCCACCACATACACATGTATATACATACACATCCAAACACGCACATGTACATACCTATAAATTTCGATGTACACGTATATATACATACAGACATATACATATATACTCACGTACATAATTCATACTTGCTGCCTTTATTCATTCCCATCGCCACCCCGCCACAAATGAAATAACAACCCCCTCCCCCCACATGTGTGCAAGGTAGCACTAGGAAAAGACAACAAAGGCCACATTCGTTCACACTCAGCCTCTAGCTGTCATGTGTAATGCACTGAAACCACAGCTCCCTTTCCACATCCAGGCCCCACAAAACATTCCATGTTTACCCCAGATGCTTTACATGCCCTGGTTTAATCTAATGACAACACGATATACCACATCGTTCCAATTCACTCTATTCCTTACACGCCTTTGAAACTCCTGCATGTTCAACTCCCGATCCCTCAAAATCTTTTTCACTCCATCCTTCCACCTCCAATTTGGTCTCCCACTTCTCATTCCCTCCACCTCTGACACACATATATCCTCTCTGTCAATCTTTCCTCACTCATTCTCTCCAAGTGATCAAACCATTTCAATACATCCTCTTCTGCTCTCTCAAAAACACTCGTTTTATTACCACAATTCTCTCTTACCCTTTCATTACTTATTCGATCAAACTACGTCACAAAACATATTGTTCTCAAACATCTCATTTCCAACACATCCACGCTCCTCTGCATAAACCAATTTACAGCCCAAGCCTCGCAACCATATAACATTGTTGGAACCACTATTCCTTCAAACATATCCATTTTTCCTTTCCGAGATAATATTCTCGCCTTTCACACATTTCTCAACAGTGCCAGAACTTTCACCCCCTCCCCCTTGCTGCCAAATCCACTCCCAGATATCTAAAGCACTTCAGTTCCGCCAGTTTTTCTCCATTCAAACTTACCTCTCACTTGATTTTTCCTTCAACCCTAATGTACCTAATAACCTTGCTCTTATTCACATTTACTCTTTGCTTTCTTCTTTCACACACTTTACCAGACTCAGTCACCATATTCTGCAGTTCTTACCTGAATCAGCCACCAAAGTTGCATCATCAGCGAACAACAACTGACTCACTTCCCAAGCCCTCTCATCCACAACAGACTGCATACTTGCCCCTCTTTCCAAAACTCTTGCATTCACCCCCCTAACAACCCCATCCATAAACAAATTAAACAAGCATGGAGACATCATGCACCCCTGCTGGAAACCGACATTCACTGAGAACCAATCACTTTCCTCTCTTCCTATTCATACACATCGATAAAAACTTTTCACTGCTTACAGCAACCCACATACATACACATACATACGCACCCACATACACATGTATATACAAACACGTCCACAAACGCATATATATATATACCTATACATCTCAACGCATATATATATATATATATATATATATATATATATGTTTATTTTTTTTTTTTATTTTGCCTTGTCGCTGTCTCCTGCATTAGTGAGGTAGCACAAGGAAACAGATGAAAGAATGGCCCAACCCGCCCAGATACACATGTATATACCTACACGTCCACACATGCAAATATACACACCTATACATCTCAATGTACACATATATATACACACACGGACATATACATATATATACACATGTACATAATTCATACTGTCTGCCCTTATTTGTTCCCATCGCCACCCCACAACACATGGAATAACAACCCCCTCCCCCCTCATGTGTGCGAGGTAGCGCTAGGAAGACACCAAAGGCCCCATTCGTTCACACTCAGTCTCTAGCTGTCATGTAATAAAGCACCGAAACCACAGCTCCCTTTCCACGTCCAGGCCCCACACACTTTCCATGGTTTACCTCAGACGCTTCACATGCCCTGGTTCAATCCATTGACAGCACGTCGACCCCAGTATACCACATCGTTCCAATTCACTCTATTCCTTGCACGCCTTTCACACTCCTGCATGTTCAGGCTCCGATCACTCAAAATCTTTTTCACTCCATCTTTCCAACTCCAATTTGGTCTCCCACTTCTTGTTCCCTCCACCTCTGACACATATATCCTCTTGGTCAATCTTTCCCCACTCATTCTCTCCATGTGACCAAACCATTTCAAAACACCCTCTCCTGCTCTCTCAACCACACTTTTTATTTCCACACATCTCTCTCACCCTTACATTATTTACTTGATCAAACCACCTCACACCACATACTGTCCTCAAATATCTCATTTTCAGCACATCCACCCTCCTGCGCACAACTCTGTCCATAGCCCACACCTCGCAACCATACAACGTTGTTGGAACCACTATTCCTTCAAACATACCCACATTTGCTTTCCGAGATAATGTTCTCGACTTCCGAACATTCTTCAAGGCTCCCAGAATTTTCGCCCCCTCCCCCACCCTATGATTCACTTCCGCTTCCATGGTTCCATCCGCTGCCAGATCCACTCCCAGATATCTAAAACACTTTACCTCCTCCAGCCTTTCTCCATTCAAACTTACCTCCCAACTGACTTGACTCTCAACCCTACTGTACCTAATAACCTTGCTCTTATTCACATTTACTCTTAACTTTCTTCTTTCACACACTTTACCAAACTCAGTCACCAGCTTCTGCAGTTTCTTACATGAATCAGCCACCAGCGCTGTATCATCAGCGAACAACAACTGACTCACTTCCCAAGCTCTCTCATCCACAACAGACTGCACTTGCCCCTCTTTCCAAAACTCTTGCATTCACCTCCCTAACAACCCCATCCATAAAAAAATTAAACAACCATGGAAACATCACACACCCCTGCCACAAACCTACATTCACTGAGAACCAATCACTTTCCTCTCTTCCTACACGTACACATGCCTTACATCCTCGATAAAAACTTTTCACTGCTTCTAACAACTTGCCTCCCACACCATATATTCTTAAAACCTTCCACAGAGAATCTCTATCAACTCTATCATATGCCTTCTCCAGATCCATAAATGCTACATACAAATCCATTTGTTTTTCTAAGTACTTCTCACATACATTCTTCAAAGCAAACACCTGATCCACACATCCTCTACCACTTCTGAAACCACATTGCTCTTCCCCAATCTGATGCTCTGTACACGCCTTCACCCTCTCAATCAATACCCTCCCATATAATTTACCAGGAATACTCAACAGACTTATACCTCTGTAATTTGAGCACTCACTCTTATCCCCTTTGCCTTTGTACAATGGCACTATGCAAGCATTCCGCCAATCCTCAGGCACCTCACCATGAACCATACATACATTAAATAACCTTACCAACCAGTCAACAATACAGTCACCCCCTTTTTTAATAAATTCCACTGCAATACCATCCAAACCTGCTGCTTTACCGGCTTTCATCT
Source organism: Panulirus ornatus (assembly GCF_036320965.1). Lineage (NCBI taxonomy): Eukaryota > Metazoa > Arthropoda > Malacostraca > Decapoda > Palinuridae > Panulirus > Panulirus ornatus. Next base: position 22,376,426 of record NC_092239.1, read on the forward strand.
TCCGTAAAGCTTTTACTACCTTTTCTCTATTTACCAAATCATTTTCCCTAACCCTCTCACTTTGCACACCACCTCGACCAAAACACCCTATATCTGCCACTCTATCATCAAACACATTCAACAAACCTTCAAAATACTCACTCCATCTCCTTCTCACATCACCACTACTTGTTATCACCTCCCCATTAGCCCCTTCACTGAAGTTCCCATTTGCTCCCTTGTCTTACGCACTTTATTTACCTCCTTCCAGAACATCTTTTTATTCTCCCTGAAATTTAATGATACTCTCTCACCCCAACTCTCATTTGCCCTCTTTTTCACCTCTTGCACCTTTCTCTTGACCTCCTGCCTCTTTCTTTTATACCTCTCCCACTCATTTGAACCCTTTCCCTGCAAAAATCGTTCAATTGCCTCTCTCTTCTCTTTCACTAATAATCTTACTTCTTCATCCCTCCACTCACTACCTTTTCTAATCAACCCACCTCCCACGCTTCTCATGCCATAAGCATCTTTTGCGCAAGCCATCACTGCTTCCCTAAATACATCCCATTCCTCCCCCACTCCCCTTACCTCCTTTGTTCTCACCTTTTTCCATTCTGTACTCAGTCTCTCCAGGTACTTCCTCACACAAGTCTCATTCCCAAGCTCACTTACTCTCACCACTCTCTTCACCCCAACATTCTCTCTTCTTTTCTGAAAACCCCCACAAATCTTCACCTTCGCCTCCACAAGATAATGATCAGACATCCCTCCAGTTGCACCTCTCAGCACATTAACATCCAAAAGTCTCTCTCTTGTGCACCTTTAATTAACACGTAATCCAATAACGCTCTCCGGCCATCTCTCCTACTTACATACGTATACTTATGTATATCTGGCTTTTTAAACCAGGTATTCCCAATCACCAGTCCTTTTTCAGCACATAAATCTACAAGCTCTTCACCATTTCCATTTACAACACTGAACACTCCATGTATACCAATTATTCCCTCAACTGCCACATTACTCACCTTTGCATTCAAATCACCCATCACTATAACCCGGCCTTGTGCATCAAAACCACTAACACACTCATTCACCTGCTCCCAAAACACTTGCCTCTCATGAGCTTTCTTCTCATGCCCAGGTGCATATGCACCAATAATCACCCATCTCTCTCCATCCACTTTCAGTTTTACCCATTTCAATCTAGAATTTACTTTCTTACACTCTATCACATACTCCCACAACTCCTGATTCAGGAGTAGTGCTACTCCTTCCCTTGCTCTTCTCCCAATAACCCCTGACTTTACTCCCAAGACATTCCCAAACCACTCTTCTCCTTTACCCTTTAGCTTCGTTTCACTCAGAGCCAAAACATGCAGGTTCCTTTCCTCAAACATACTACCTATTTCTCCTTTTTTCTCATCTTGGTTACATCCACACACATTTAGACACTCCAATCTGAGCCTTCGAGGAGGATGAGCACTCCTCGCGTGACTCCTTCTTCTGTTTCCCCTTTTAGAAAGTTGAAATACAAGGAGGGGAGGGTTTCTGGCCGCCCCGCTCCCGTTCCCTTTAGTCGCCTTCTACGACACGTGAGGAATGCGTGGGAAGTATTCTTTCTCCCCTATCCCCAGGGATATATATATATTTTTTTTTTTTCAAACTATTCGCCATTTCCTGCGTTAGTGAGGTAGCGTTAAGAACAGAGGACTGGGCCATTGAGGGAATATCCTCACCTGGCCCCCCTCTCTGTTCCTTCTTTTGGAAAATTTAAAAAAGGAAAAAAAAAAAAAAAAAAAAAAAAATTGAGAGGGGAGGGTTTCCAGCCCCCCGCTACCTCCCCTTTTAGTCGCCTTCTACGACATGCAGGGAATACGTGGGAAGTATTCTTACTCCCCTATCCCCATATATATATATATATATATATATATATATATATATATATATATATATATATATATATATATATATATTTTTTTTTTTTTTTTATACTTTGTCGCTGTCTCCCGCGTTTGCGAGGTAGCGCAAGGAAACAGACGAAAGAAATGGCCCAACCCCCCCTATACACATGTACATACACACGTCCACACACGCAAATATACATACCTACACAGCTTTCCATGGTTTACCCCAGACGCTTCACATGCCTTGATTCAATCCACTGACAGCACGTCAACCCCGGTATACCACATCGCTCCAATTCACTCTATTCCTTACCCTCCTTTCACCCTCCTGCATGTTCAGGCCCCGATCACACAAAATCTTTTTCACTCCATCTTTCCACCTCCAATTTGGTCTCCCTCTTCTCCTTGCTCCCTCCACCTACGACACATATATCCTCTTGGTCAATCTTTCCTCACTCATCCTCTCCATGTGCCCAAACCACTTCAAAACACCCTCTTCTGCTCTCTCAACCACGCTCTTTCTATTTCCAAACATCTCTCTTACCCTTACGTTACTCACTCGATTAAACAACCTCACACCACACATTGTCCTCAAACATCTCATTTCCAGCACATCCATCCTCCTGCGCACAACTCTATCCATAGCCCATGCCTCGCAACCATACAACATTGTTGGAACCACTATTCCTTCAAACATACCCATTTTTGCTTTCCGAGATAATGTTCTCGACTTCCACACATTCTTCAAGGCCCCCAGAATTTTCGCCCCCTCCACCACCCTATGATCCACTTCCGCTTCCATGGTTCCATCCGCTGCCAGATCCACTCCCAGATATCTAAAACACTTCACTTCCTCCAGTTTTTCTCCATTCAAACTCACTTCCCAATTGACTTGACCCTCAACCCTACTGTACCTAATAACCTTGCTCTTATTCACATTTACTCTTAACTTTCTTCTTCCACACACTTCACCAAACTCAGTCACCGAGCTTCTGCAGTTTCTCACATGAATCAGCCACCAGCGCTGTATCATCAGCGAACAACAACTGACTCACTTCCCAAGCTCTCTCATCCCCAACAGACTTCATACTTGCCCCTCTTTCCAAAACACTTGCATTCACCTCCCTAACAACCCCATCCAAAAACAAATTAAACAACCATGGAGACATCACACACCCCTGCCGCAAACCTACATTCACTGAGAACCAATCACTTTCCTCTCTTCCTACACGTACACATGCCTTACATCCTCGATAAAAACTTTTCACAGCTTCTAACAACTTTCCTCCCACACCATATATTCTTAATGCCACTCTATCATCAAACACATTCAACAAACCTTCAAAATACTCACTCCATCTCCTTCTCACATCACCACTACTTGTTATCACCTCCCCATTTGCGCCCTTCACTGAAGTTCCCATTTGCTCCCTTGTCTTACGCACTTTACGCACATTTACCTCCTTCAAGAACATCTTTTTATTCTCCCTAAAATTTAATGATACTCTCTCACCCCAACTCTCATTTGCCCTTTTTTTCACCTCTTGCACCTTTCTCTTGACCTCCTGTCTCTTTCTTTTATACATCTCCCACAAAAAAAAAAAAATCCTCCCCTCCTTGTATTAACTTTCTAAAATGGGAAACAGAAGAAGGAGTCACACGGGGAGTGCTCATCCTCCTCGAAGGCTCAGAGTGGGGTGCCTAAATGTGTGTGGATGTAACCAAGATGTGAAAAGAGGAGAGATAGGTAGTATGTTTGAGGAAAGGAACCTGGATGTTTTGGCTCTGAGTGAAATGAAGCTCAAGGGTAAAGGGGAAGAGTGGTTTGGGAATGTCTGGGGAGTAAAGTCAGGGGTTAGTGAGAGGACAAGAGCAAGGGAAGGAGTAGCAATACTCCTGAAACAGGAGTTGTGGGAGTATGTGATAGAGTGTAAGAAAGTAAATTCTCGATTAATATGGGTAAAACTGAAAGTTGATGGAGAGAGGTGGGTGATTATCGGTGCATATGCACCTGGGCATGAGAAGAAAGATCAAGAGAGGCAAGTGTTTTGGGAGCAGCTGAATGAGTGTGTTAGTGGTTTTGATGGACGAGACCGGGTCATAGTGATGGGTGATTTGAATGCAAAGGTGAGTAATGTGGCAGTTGAGGGAATAATTGGTATACATGGGGTGTTCAGTGTTGTAAATGGAAATGGTGAAGAGCTTGTAGATTTATGTGCTGAAAAAGGACTGATGATTGGGAATACCTGGTTTAAAAAGCGAGATATACATAAGTATACTTATGTAAGTAGGAGAGATGGCCAGAGAGCGTTATTGGATTACGTGTTAATTGACAGGCGTGCGAAAGAGAGACTTTTGGATGTTAATGTGCTGAGAGGTGCAACTGGAGGGATGTCTCATCATTATCTTGTGGAGGCTAAGGTGAAGATTTGTATGGGTTTTCAGAAAAGAAGAGTGAATGTTGGGGTGAAGAGGGTGGTGAGAGTAAGTGAGCTTGAGAAGGAGACCTGTGTGAGGAAGTACCAGGAGAGACAGTACAGAATGGAAAAAGGTGAGAACAATGGAAGTAAGGGGAGTGGGGGAGGAATGGGATGTATTTAGGGAATCAGTGATGGATTGCGCAAAAGATGCTTGTGGCATGAGAAGAGTGGGAGGTGGGTTGATTAGAAAGGGTAGTGAGTGGTGGGATGAAGAAGTAAGAGTATTAGTGAAAGAGAAGAGAGAGGCATTTGGACGATTTTTGCAGGGAAAAAATGCAATTGAGTGGGAGATGTATAAAAGAAAGAGACAGGAGGTCAAGAGAAAGGTGCAAGAGGTGAAAAAAAGGGCAAATGAGAGTTGGGGTGAGAGAGTATCATTAAATTTTAGGGAGAATAAAAAGATGTTCTGGAAGGAGGTAAATAAAGTGCGTAAGACAAGGGAGCAAATGGGAACTTCAGTGAAGGGCGCAAATGGGGAGGTGATAACAAGTAGTGGTGATGTGAGAAGGAGATGGAGTGAGTATTTTGAAGGTTTGTTGAATGTGTTTGATGATAGAGTGGCAGATATAGGGTGTTTTGATCGAGGTGGTGTGCAAAGTGAGAGTGTTAGGGAAAATGATTTGGTAAAAAGAGAAGAGGTAGTGAAAGCTTTGCGGAAGATGAAAGCCGGCAAGGCAGCAGGTTTGGATGGTATTGCAGTGGAATTCATTAAAAAAGGGGGTGACTGTATTGTTGACTGGTTGGTAAGGTTATTTAATGTATGTATGACTCATGGTGAGGTGCCTGAGGATTGGCGGAATGCGTGCATAGTGCCATTGTACAAAGGCAAAGGGGATAAGAGTGAGTGCTCAAATTACAGAGGTATAAGTTTGTTGAGTATTCCTGGTAAATTATATGGGAGGGTATTGATTGAGAGGGTGAAGGCATGTACGGAGCATCAGATTGGGGAAGAGCAGTGTGGTTTCAGAAGTGGTAGAGGATGTGTGGATCAGGTGTTTGCTTTGAAGAATGTATGTGAGAAATACTTAGAAAAGCAAATGGATTTGTATGTAGCATTTATGGATCTGGAGAAGGCATATGATAGAGTTGATAGAGATGCTCTGTGGAAGGTATTAAGAATATATGGTGTGGGAGGAAAGTTGTTAGAAGCAGTGAAAAGTTTTTATCTGGATGTAAGGCATGTGTACGTGTAGGAAGAGAGGAAAGTGATTGGTTCTCAGTGAATGTAGGTTTGCAGCAGGGGTGTGTGATGTCTCCATGGTTGTTTAATTTGTTTATGGATGGGGTTGTTAGGGAGGTAAATGCAAGAGTTTTGGAAAGAGGGGCAAGTATGAAGTCTGTTGGGGATGAGAGAGCTTGGGAAGTGAGTCAGTTGTTGTTCGCTGATGATACAGCGCTGGTGGCTGATTCATGTGAGAAACTGCAGAAGCTGGTGACTGAGTTTGGAAAAGTGTGTGGAAGAAGAAAGTTAAGAGTAAATGTGAATAAGAGCAAGGTTATTAGGTACAGTAGGGTTGAGGCTCAAGTCAATTGGGAGGTGAGTTTGAATGGAGAAAAACTGGAGGAAGTGAAGTGTTTTAGATATCTGGGAGTGGATCTGGCAGCGGATGGAACCATGGAAGCGGAAGTGGATCATAGGGTGGGGGAGGGGGCGAAAATCCTGGGGGCCTTGAAGAATGTGTGGAAGTCGAGAACATTATCTCGGAAAGCAAAAATGGGTATGTTTGAAGAAATAGTGGTTCCAACAATGTTGTATGGTTGCGAGGCGTGGGCTACGGATAGAGTTGTGCGCAGGAGGATGGATTTGCTGGAAGTGAGATGTTTGAGGACAATGTGTGGTGTGAAGTGGTTTGATCGAGTGAGTAACGTAAGGGTAAGAGAGATGTGTGGAAATAAAAAGAGCGTGGTTGAGAGGGCAGAAGAGGGTGTTTTGAAGTGGTTTGGGCACATGGAGAGGATGAGTGAGGAAAGATTGACCAAGAGGATATATGTGTCGGAGGTGGAGGGAACAAGGAGAAGAGGGAGAACAAATTGGAGGTGGAAAGATGGAGTGAAAAAGATTTTGTGTGATCGGGGCCTGAACATGCAGGAGGGTGAAAGGAGGGCAAGGAATAGAGTGAATTGGAGCGATGTGGTATACCGGGGTTGACGTGTTGTCAGTGGATTCGAGCAAGGCATGTGAAGCGTCTGGGGTAAACCATGGAAAGCTGTGTAGGTATGTATATGTGCGTGTGTGGACGTATGTATATACATGTGTATGGGGGGGGGGGTTGGGCCATTTCTTTCATCTGTTTCCTTGCGCTACCTCGCAAACGCGGGAGACAGCGACAAAGTATAAAAAAAAAAAAAAAAAAAAAAAATATTTATTATACTTTGTCGCTGTCTCCCGCATTTGCGAGGTAGCGCAAGGAAACAGACGAAAGAAATGGCCCAACCCACCCCCATACATATGTATATACATACGTCCACAAACGCAAATATACATACCTACACAGCTTTCCATGGTTTACCCCAGACGCTTCACATACCCTGATTCAATCCACTGACAGCACGTCAACCCCGGTATACCACATCGATCCAATTCACTCTATTCCTTGCCCTCCTTTCACCCTCCTGCATGTTCAGGCCCCGATCACACAAAATCTTTTTCACTCCATCTTTCCACCTCCAATTTGGTCTCCCACTTCTCGTTCCCTCCACCTCTGACACATATATCCTGTTGGTCAATCTTTCCTCACTCATTCTCTCCATGTGCCCAAACCATTTCAAAACACCCTCTTCTGCTCTCTCAACCACGCTCTTTTTATTTCCGCACATCTCTCTCACCCTTTCGTTACTTACTCGATCAAACCACCTCACACCACACATTGTCCTCAAACATCTCATTTCCAGCACATCCATCCTCTTGCGCACAACTCTATCCATAGCCCACGCCTAAAATTTAATGATACTCTCTCACCCCAACTCTCATTTGCCCTCTTTTTCACCTTTTGCACCTTTCTCTTGACCTCCTGTCTCTTTCTTTTATACATCTCCCACTCAATTGCATTTTTTCCCTGCAAAAATTGTCCAAATGCCTCTCTCTTCTCTTTCACTAATAATCTTACTTCTTCATCCCACCACTCACTACCCTTTCTAATCAACCCACCTCCCACTCTTCCCACTCTTTTTTTGTCGCTGTCCCCTGCGTTTGCGATGTAGTGCAAGGAAACAGACGAAAGTAATGGCCCAACCCACCCCCATACACATGTATATACATACCCGTCCACACACGCAAATATACATACCTACACAGCTTTCCATGGTTTACCCCAGACGCTTCACATGCCCTGATTCAATCCACTGACAGCACGTCAACCCCGGTATACCACATCGATCCAATTCACTCTATTCCTTC
>NC_092239.1:22389191-22526376 GCF_036320965.1 Panulirus ornatus
CAACAAACTTATACCTCTGTAATTTGAGCACTCACTCTTATCCCCTTTGCCTTTGTACAATGGCACTATGCACGCATTCCGCCAATCCTTAGGCACCTCACCATGAGTCATACATACATTAAATAACCTTACCAACCAGTCAACAATACAGTCACCCCCTTTTTTAATAAATTCCACTGCAATACCATCCAAACCTGCTGCCTTGCCGGCTTTCATCTTCCGCAAAGCTTTCACTACCTCTTCTCTGTTTACCAAATCATTTTCCCTAACCCTCTCACTTTGCACACCACCTCGACCAAAACACCCTATATCTGCCACTCTATCATCAAACACATTCAACAAACCTTCAAAATACTCACTCCATCTCCTTCTCACATCCCCACTACTTGTTGTCACCTCCCCATTTGCGCCCTTCAATGAAGTTCCCATTTGCTCCCTTGTCTTACGCACTTTATTTACCTCCTTCCAGAACATCTTTTTATTCTCCCTAAAATTTAATGATACTCTCTCACCCCAACTCTCATTTGCCCTCTTTTTCACCTCTTGCACCTTTCTCTTGACCTCCTGTCTCTTTCTTTTATACATCTCCCACTCAATTGCATTTTTTCCCTGCAAAAATCGTCCAAATGCCTCTCTCTTCTCTTTCACTAATAATCTTACTTCTTCATCCCACCACTCACTACCCTTTCTAATCAACCCACCTCCCACTCTTCTCATGCCACAAGCATCTTTTGCGCAATCCATCACTGATTTCCTAAATACATCCCATTCCTCCCCCACTCCCCTTACTTCCATTGTTCTCACCTTTTTCCATTCTGTACTCAGTCTCTCCTGGTACTTCCTCACACAGGTCTCCTTCCCAAGCTCACTTACTCTCACCACCCTCTTCACCCCAACATTCACTCTTCTTTTCTGAAAACCCATACAAATCTTCACCTTAGCCTCCACAAGATAATGATCAGATATCCCTCCAGTTGCACCTCTCAGCACATTAACATCCAAAAGTCTCTCTTTCGCACGCCTGTCAATTAACACGTAATCCAATAACGCTCTCTGGCCATCTCTCCTACTTACATAAGTATACTTATGTATATCTCGCTTTTTAAACCAGGTATTCCCAATCATCAGTCCTTTTTCAGCACATAAATCTACAGGCTCTTCACCATTTCCATTTACAACACTGAACACCCCATGTATACCAATTATTCCCTCAACTGCCACATTACTCACCTTTGCATTCAAATCACCCATCACTATAACCCGGCCTCGTGCATCAAAACCACTAACACACTCATTCAGCTGTTCCCAAAACACTTGCCTCTCATGATATATATATATATATATATATATATATATATATATATATATATATATATATATATATAGCTTAGACATTGAAGCTTATTGATAAAGTGGTTAAAGTGATGAGAACTGCTATTGACGTTTGTGTAAATAAATTATACATTTCCTTTTTTCCATAGCCAGAGGTTGAACCATTATGTGACATTTTTTTTTTCATTCATTTCAAGCTAGAGGTTTCAGTTTTCTAAATTGTTTCTTACATTTCTCATATGTATATATATGTATGTGTGTGTGTGTGTATATGTGCATATGTGTGTGTATGTGTGTGTATGTGTATATGTATATATATATATATGTATATTATCCCTGGGGATAGGGGTGAAAGAATACTTCCCACGTATTCCTCGCGTGTCATAGAAAGCGACTAGAGGGGACGGGAGCGGGGGGCCAGAAATCCTCCCCTCCTTGTATTAACTTTCTAAAATGGGAAACAGAAGAAGGAGTCACGCGGGGAGTGCTCATCCTCCTCGAAGGCTCAGAGTGGGGTGCCTAAATGTGTGTGGATGTAACCAAGATGTGAAAAAAGGAGAGATAGGTAGTATATTTGAGGAAAGGAACCTGGATGTTTTGGCTCTGAGTGAAACGAAGCTCAAGGGTAAAGGGGAAGAGTGGTCTGGGAATGTCTGGGGAGTAAAGTCAGGGGTTAGTGAGAGGACAAGAGCAAGGGAAGGAGTAGCAATACTCCTGAAACAGGAGTTGTGGGAGTATGTGATAGAGTGTAAGAAAGTAAATTCTCGATTAATATGGGTAAAACTGAAAGTGGATGGAGAGGTGGGTGATTGTTGGTGCATATGCACCTGGGCATGAGAAGAAAGATCAAGAGAGGCAAGTGTTTTGGGAGCAGCTGAATGAGTGTGTTAGTGGTTTTGATGCACGAGACCGGGTCATAGTGATGGGTGATTTGAATGCGAAGGTGAGTAATGTGGCAGTTGAGGGAATAATTGGTATACATGGGGTGTTCAGTGTTGTAAATGGAAATGGTGAAGAGCTTGTAGATTTATGTGCTGAAAAAGGACTGATGATTGGGAATACCTGGTTTAAAAAGCGAGATATACATAAGTATACTTATGTAAGTAGGAGAGATGGCCAGAGAGCGTTATTGGATTACGTGTTAATTGACAGGCGTGCGAAAGAGAGACTTTTGGATGTTAATGTGCTGAGAGGTGCAACTGGAGGGATGTCTGATCATTATCTTGTGGAGGCTAAGGTGAAGATTTGTATGGGTTTTCAGAAAAGAAGAGTGAATGTTGGGGTGAAGAGGGTGGTGAGAGTAAGTGAGCTTGAGAAGGAGACCTGTGTGAGGAAGTACCAGGAGAGACTGAGTACAGAATGGAAAAAGGTGAGAACAATGGAAGTAAGGGGAGTGGGGGAGGAATGGGATGTATTTAGGGAATCAGTGATGGATTGCGCAAAAGATGCCTGTGGCATGAGAAGAGTGGGAGGTGGGTTGATTAGAAAGGGTAGTAAGTGGTGGGATGAAGAAGTAAGAGTATTAGTGAAAGAGAAGAGAGAGGCAATTGGACGATTTTTGCAGGGAAAAAATGCAATTGAGTGGGAGATGTATGAAAGAAAGAGACAGGAGGTCAAGAGAAAGGTGCAAGAGGTGAAAAAAAGGGCAAATGAGAGTTGGGGTGAGAGAGTATCATTAAATTTTAGGGAGAATAAAAAGATGTTCTGGAAGGAGGTAAATAAAGTGCGTAAGACAAGGGAGCAAATGGGAACTTCAGTGAAGGGCGCAAATGGGGAGGTGATAACAAGTAGTGGTGATGTGAGAAGGAGATGGAGTGAGTATTTTGAAGGTTTGTTGAATGTATTTGATGATAGAGTGGCAGATATAGGGTGTTTTGGTCGAGGTGGTGTGCAAAGTGAGAGGGTTAGGGAAGATGATTTGGTAAACAGAGAAGAGGTAGTGAAAGCTTTGCGGAAGATGAAAGCCGGCAAGGCAGCAGGTTTGGATGGTATTGCAGTGGAATTTATTAAAAAAGGGGGTGACTATTGTTGACTGGTTGGTAAGGTTATTTAATGTATGTATGACTCATGGTGAGGTGCCTGAGGATTGGTGGAATGCATGCATAGTGCCATTGTACAAAGGCAAAGGGGATAAGAGTGAGTGCTCAAATTACAGAGGTATAAGTTTGTTGAGTATTCCTGGTAAATTATATGGGAGGGTATTGATTGAGAGGGTGAAGGCATGTACAGAGCATCAGATTGGGGAAGAGCAGTGTGGTTTCAGAAGTGGTAGAGGATGTGTGGATCAGGTGTTTGCTTTGAAGAATGTATGTGAGAAATACTTAGAAAAGCAAATGGATTTGTATGTAGCATTTATGGATCTGGAGAAGGCATATGATAGAGTTGATAGAGATGCTCTGTGGAAGGTATTAAGAATATATGGTGTGGGAGGAAAGTTGTTAGAAGCAGTGAAAGGTTTTTATCGAGGATGTAAGGCATGTGTACGTTTAGGAAGAGAAGAAAGTGATTGGTTCTCAGTGAATGTAGGTTTGCGGCAAGGGTGTGTGATGTCTCTTGGTTGTTTAATTTGTTTATGGATGGGGTTGTTAGGGAGGTAAATGCAAGAGTTTTGGAAAGAGGGGCAAGTATGAAGTCTGTTGGGGATGAGAGAGCTTGGGAAGTGAGTCAGTTGTTGTTCGCTGATGATACAGCGCTGGTGGCTGATTCATGTGAGAAACTGCAGAAGCCGGTGACTGAGTTTGGTAAAGTGTGTGGAAGAAGAAAGTTAAGAGTAAATGTGAATAAGAGCAAGGTTATTAGGTACAGTAGGGTTGAGGGTCAAGTCAATTGGGAGGTGAGTTTGAATGGAGAAAAACTGGAGGAAGTGAAGTGTTTTAGATATCTGGGAGTGGATCTGGCAGCGGATGGAACCATGGAAGCGGAAGCCGATCATAGGGTGGGGGAGGGGGCGAAAATTCTGGGGGCCTTGAAGAATGTGTGGAAGTCGAGAACATTATCTCGGAAAGCAAAAATGGGTATGTTTGAAGGAATAGTAGTTCCAACAATGTTGTATGGTTGCGAGGCGTGGGCTATGGATAGAGTTGTGCGCAGGAGGATGGATGTGCTGGAAATGAGATGTTTGAGGACAATGTGTGGTGTGAGGTGGTTTGATCAAGTGAGTAACGTAAGGGTAAGAGAGATGTGTGGAAATAAAAAGAGCGTGGTTGAGAGAGCAGAAGACGGTGTTTTGAAGTGGTTTGGGCACATGGAGAGGATGAGTGAGGAAAGATTGACCAAGAGGATATATGTGTCGGAGGTGGAGGGAGCAAGGAGAAGAGGGAGACCAAATTGGAGGTGGAAAGATGGAGTGAAAAAGATTTTGTGTGATCGGGGCCTGAACATGCAGGAGGGTGAAAGGAGGGCAAGGAATAGAGTGAATTGGAGCGATGTGGTATACCGGGGTTGACGTGCTGTCAGTGGATTGAATCAAGGCATGTGAAGCGTCTGGGGTAAACCATGGAAAGCTGTGTAGGTATGTATATTTGCGTGTGTGGACGTATGTATATACATGTGTATGGGGGTGGGTTGGGCCATTTCTTTCGTCTGTTTCCTTGCGCTACCTCGCAAACGCGGGAGACAGCGACAAAGTATAAAAAAAAAAAAAAAAATATATATATATATATATATATATATATATATATATATATATATATATATATATATATCATTATCTTGTAGAGGCTAAGGTGAAGATTTGTATGGGTTTTCAGAAAAGAAGAGTGAATGTTGGGGTGAAGAGGGTGGTGAGAGTAACTGAGCTTGGGAAGGAGACTTGTGTGAGGAAGTACCAGGAGAGACTGAGTACAGAATGGAAAAAGGTGAGAACAATGGAAGTAAGGGGAGTGGGGGAGGAATGGGATGTATTTAGGGAATCAGTGATGGATTGCGCAAAAGATGCTTGTGGCATGAGAAGAGTGGGAGGTGGGTTGATTAGAAACGGTAGTGAGTGGTGGGATGAAGAAGTAAGATTATTAGTGAAAGAGAAGAGAGAGGCATGGTTGGGCCATTTCTTTCGTCTGTTTCCTTGCGCTACCTCGCAAACGCGGGAGACAGCGGCAAAAAAAATATATATATATATATATATATATATAAACACAGACATATACATATATACACATGTACATAATTCATACTGTCTGCCCTCATTCATTGCCGTCGCCACCCCACCACACATGAAATGACAACCCCCTCCCCCCTGCATGTGCATGAGGTTGTACTAGGAAAAGACAACAAAGGCCACATTCGTTCACACTCAGTCTCTAGCTGTCGTGTATAATGCACTGAAACCACAGCTCCCTTTCCACATCCAGGCCCCACAAAACTTTCCATGTTGTACCCCAGACGCTTCACATGCCCTGGTTCAATCCATTAACAGCACATTGACCTCGGTATACCATATCGTTCCAATTCACTCTACTCCTTACATGTCTTTCACTCTCCTGCATGTTTAAGCCCCGATCACTCAAAATCTTTTTCACTCCATCCTTTCACCTCCAATTTGGTCTCCCACTTCTCATTCCCTCCACCTGTGACACAATCTTTCCTCACTCATTCTCTCCATGTGATCAAACCATTTCAAAACACCCTCTTCTGCTCTCTCAACCACACTCTTTTTAGTACCACACACCTTTCTTACCCTTTCAATAGCTACTCGTTCAAACCACCTCACACAGCATATTGTCCTCAAACATCTCATTTCCAGCACATCCACCCTCCTCCACAAAACGCTTTCTATAGCCGACACCTTGCAACAATATAACATTGTTGGAACCATTATTCCTTCAAACATACCCATTTTTGCTTTCCGAGATAATGTTCTCAACTTTCACACATTTTTCAATGCTTCCAGAACTTTCGCCCCCTCCCCCACCCTATGATTCACTTCAACTTCCATGGTTCCATCTGCTGCTAAATCCAATCCCAAATATCTAAAACATTTCACTTCCTCCAGTTTTTCTCCATTCAAACACACCTCCCAATTGACTTGTCCTTCAACCCTACTGTACCTAATAACCTTGCTCTTATTCACATTTACTCTCAGCTTTCTTCTTTCACACACTTTACCAAACTCAGTCATAAGCTTCTGCAGTTTCTCACCCGAATCAGCCACCAGCACTGTATCATCAGCGAATAACAACTGACTCACTTCCCAAGCTCTCTCATCCACAACAGACTGCATACTTGCCCCTCTCTCCAAAACTCTTCCATTCACCTCCCTAACAACCCCATCCAGAAAAAAATTAAACAACCATGGAGACATCACACACCCCTGCCGCAAACCCACATTCACTGAGAACCAATCACTTTCCTTTCTTCCTACATGTACACATACCTTACATCCTCAACAAAAACTTTTCACTGCTTCTAACAACTTGCCTCCCACACCATGTATTCTTAATACCTTCCACAGAGCATCTCTACCAACTCTATTATATGCCTTCTCCAGATCCAAAATGCTACATACAAATCCATTTGCTTTTCTATGTATTTCTCACATACATTCTTCAAAGCAAACACCTGATCCACACATCCTCTACCACTTTTGAACCCACATTCCTCTTCCCCAATCTGATGCTCTGTACATACTTTCACCTTCTCAATCAATAACCTCCCACATAATTTTCCAAGAATACTCAACAAACTTATACCTCTAAAACTTGAGCACTAACTTTTATCCCCTTTGCCTTTGTACAATGGCACTATGCAAGCATTCCGCCAATCCTCAGGCACCTCACCACGAGTCATACATACATTAAATAATCTTACCAACCAGTTAAGAATACAGTCACCCCCTTTTTTAATAAATTCCACTGCAATACCATCCAAACCTGCTGCCTTGCCAGTTTTCATCTTCTGCAAACCTTTTAATATCTTTTTTCTGTTTATCAAATCATTCTCCCTAACCCTAACCAAATCATTCTCCCTTACTTTGCACACCACCTCGATCTAAACACCATGTATCTGCCACTCTATCATCAAACACATTTAACAAACCTTCAAAATACTCATTCCATCTTCTCACATCGCCACTACTTGTTATTACCTCCCCATTAGCCCCCTTCACTGATGTTGCCGTTTGTTCCCTTGTCTTACGCACTTTATTTACCTCCTTCCAAAACATCTTTTTACTCTCCGTAAAATTTAATGATACTCTCTCACCCCCACTCTCATTTGCCCTCTTTTTCACCTCTTGCACCTTTCTCTTGACCTCCTGCCTCTTTCTGTTATACATCTCCCGGTCATTTGCATTATTTCCCTGCAAAAATCGTCCAAATGCCTCTCTCTTCTCTTTCACTAATCATCTTACTTTCTAAGTATTTCTCACATACATTCTTCAAAGGAAACACCTGATCCACACATCCTCTACCACTTCTGAAACCACACTGCTCTTCCCCAATCTGATGCTCTGTACATGCCTTCACCCTCTCAATCAATACCCTCCTATATAATGTCCCAGGAATACTCAACAAACTTATACCTCTAAAATTTGAGCACTCACTTTTATCCCTTCAGTCTTTGTACAATGGCACGAGACAGTCATCCCTTTTTTAATATATTCCACTGCAATACCATCCAAATCCACTGCCTAGCCGGCTTTCATCTTCCGCAAACCTTTTACTACCTTTTTTCTGTTTACAAAATCATTCTCCCTAACCCTCTCACTTTGCACACCACCTCGACCAAAACACCCTATATTTGCAACTTTATCATCTAATACATTTAACAAACCTTCAAAATACTTACTCCATCTTCTTCTCACATCACCACTAAGTGTTATCATCTCCCCATTAGCCACCTTCACTTATGTTCCCATTTGTTGTCTTGTCTGACGCACTTTATTTACCTCTTTCCAAAACATCTTTTTATTCTCCCTAAAATTTAAAGATACACTCTCACCCTAACTTTCATTTGCCCTCTTTTTCACTTCTTGCACCATTCTCTTGTACTCCAGCCTCTTTCTTTTATACATCTCCCAGTCATCTGCAGATATTTCCCTGCAAAATCATCCAAATGCCTCTCTCTTCTCTTTCACTAATAATCTTACTTCTTCATCCCACCACTCACTACCCTTTCTAATCTGCCCACCTCCCATGCTTTTCATGCCACAAGTATCTTTTGTGCAAGCCATCACTGCCTCCCTAAATACATCCAATTCCTCCCCCACTCCCCTTAGGTCCTTCACTCTCACCTTTTTCCATTCTGCACTCAGTCTCTCATGGTACTTCCTCACAGAAGTCTCCTTCCCAAGCTCACTTATTCTCACCACTCTCTTCACACCAACATTCTCTCTTCTTTTCTGAAAACCTCTACAAATCTTCACCTTCACCTCCACAAGATACTGATCAGACATCCCTCTAGTTGCACCTCTCCGTTCATTAACATCCAAAAGTCTCTCTTTCGAACGCCTATCAATTAACATGTAATCCAATAATGCTCTCTAGCCATCTCTCCTACTTACATACGTATACTTATGTACATCTCTCTTCTTAAACCAGGTACTCCCAATCACCAGTCTTTTTTCAGCACACAAATCTACAAGCTCTTCACCATTTCCAATTACACCACTGAACACCCCATGTACACCAATTATTCCCTCAACTGCCACATTACTCATCTATGCATTTAAATCACCAATCACTATAACCCAGTCTCGTGCATCAAAACTACAACCATATATCTTTCTTTTATTATACTTTTTCGCTGTCTCCCAAGTTAGCGAGGTAGCGCAAAGAAACAGACAAAAGAATGGCCCAACCCACCCACATACACATGTATATAAATACACACACGCACATATACATACCTATACATCTCAACGTATACATATATATATATATATATATATATATATATACACACACAGACATATACATATAGATATAAATATACACACAGGTACATAATTCATACTGTCTGCCCTTATTTATTCCCGTCGCCACCCCGCCACACATGAAATAACAACCCCTCCCCCGCATGTGCGCAAGGTAGTGCTAGGAAAAGATAACAAAGGCCACATTCATTCACACTCAGTCTCTAGCTGTCATGTATAATGCACTGAAACTACAGCTCCCTTTCCACATCCAGGCCCCAAAGAACTTTCCATGGTTTACCCCACATCCAGGCCCCAAAGAACTTTCCATGGCTTACCCCAGACGCTTCACATGCCATGGTTCAACCCATTGATAGCATGTCGACCCTGGATATCACATCGTTCCAATTAACTCTATTCCTTGCATTCCTTTCACCCTCCGGCATGTTCAAGCCGCGATCACTCAAAATCTTTTTCACTCCATCTTTCCACCTCCAATTTGGTCTCCCACTTCTCCTCATTCCCTCCACCTCTGACACATATATCCTCTTTGTCAAGCTTTCCTCACTCATTCTCTCCTTGTTACCAAACCATTTCAAAACACACTCCACTGCTCTCTCAACCACACTCTTTTCATTACCACACATCTCTCTTACCCTTTCAATACTTACTAGATCAAACCACCTCACACCACGTATTGTCCTCAAACATCTCATTTCCAGCACATCCACCCTCCTCCGCACAACTCTATCTACAGCCCACGCCTTGCATATATCATTGTTAGAACCACTATTCCTTCAAACATACCCATTTTTGCTTTCCAAGATAACGCTCTCGACATCCACACATTCTTCAGCGCTCCCAGAACTTTCGCCCCCTCCCCCACCCTATGATTCACTTCCGCTTCCATGGTTCCATCCTCTGGCAAATCCACTTCCACATACCTAAAACACTTCACTTCCTCCAGTTCTTCTCCATTCAAACTTACCTCCCAATTGACTTGTACCTTAACCCTTATTCACATTTACTCTCAGCTTTCTTCTTTCACGCACTTTACCAAACTCAGTCACCAGCTTCTGCAGCTTCTAACCCGAACCAGCCACCAGCGCTGTACCATCAGCGAACAACAACTGACTCACTTCCTAAGCTCCCTCATCCACAACAGACTGCATACTTGCCCCTCTTTCCAAAACTCTTGCATTCACCTCCCTAACAACTCCATCCATAAACAAATTAAACAACCTTGGAGACATCATGCATCCCTGCTGAAAACCAAAATTCAATGAGAACCAATCACTTTCCTCTCTTCCTACACATACACATGCCTTACATCCTTGATAAAAACTTTTCACTATTCTAACAACTTGCCTCCCACACCATATATTCTTCATACCTTCCACAGAGCATCTCTATCAAATGCCTTTTCCAGAACCATAAATGCTACATACAAATCCATTTGCTTTTCTAAGTATTTCTCACATACATTCTTCAAAGCAAACACCTGATCCACACATCCTCTACCACTTCTGAAACCATACTGCTCTTCCCCAATCTGATGCTCTGTACATGCCTTCACCCTCTCAATCAATACCCTCCCATATAATTTCCCAGGAATATTCAACAAACTTATGCCTCTGTAATTTGAGCACTCACTTTTATCCCCTTTGCCTTTGTACAATGGCACTATGCAAGCATTACGCCAATCCTCAAGCACCTCACCATGAGTCATACATGCATTAAATAACCTTACCAACCAACAATACTATACAAACCCGCTGTCTTGCCGGCTTTCATCTTCCGCAAACCTTTCACTACCTCTACTCTCTTTACCAAATCATTCTCCCTAACCCTCTCACTTTGCACACAACCTCGACCAAAACACCCTATATCCGCTACTCTACCACCAAACACATTCAACAAACCTTCAAAATACTCACTCCATCTCCTCACATCACCACTACTTGTTATCACCTCCCCATTAGCCCCCTTCACTGATGTTCCCATTTGTTCCCTTGTCTTACTCACTTTATTTACCTCCTTCCAAAACATTTTTTTATTCTCCATAAAATTTATGATACTCTCTCACCCCAACTCTCATTTGCCCTGTTTTTCTCCTCTTGCACCTTTCTCTTGACCTCCTGCCTCTTTGTTTTATACATCTCAAACTCATTTGCATTATTTCCCTGCAAAAATCGTCCAAATGCCTCTCTCTTCTATTTCATCAATAATCTTACTTCTTCATCCCACCACTCACTACCCTTTCTAATCTGCCCACCTCCCATGCTTCTCATGCCACAAACATCTTTTGCGCAAGCCATCACTGCTTCCATAAATACATTCCATTCCTCCCCCACTCCCTTTATGTCCTTTGTTCTCACTCAGTCTCTCTTGGTGCTTCCTCACACAAGTCTCCTTCCCAAGCTCACTTATTCTCACCGCTCTTCTCACCCCAACTTTCTCTCATTTTTTCTGAAAACCTCAACAAATCTTCACCTTCGCCTCTACAAGATAATAATCAGACATCCCTCCATTTGCACCTCTCAGCACATTAACATCCACAAGTCTCTCGCACGCCTATCAATTAACAGGTAATCCAATAATGGTCTCTGGCCATCTCTCCTACTTACATATGTTTTTTTTTTTTTTTTTTTTTTCATACTTTGTCGCTGTCTCCCGCGTTTGCGAGGTAGCGCAAGGAAACAGACGAAAGAAATGGCCCAACCCACCCCCTTACACATGTATATACATACGTCCACACACGCAAATATACTTACATATGTATATTTATGTATATCTCTCTCTCTAAACCAGGTATTCCCAATCACCAGTCCTTTTTCAGCACACAAATCTACAAGTTCTTCACCATTTCCATTGACAACACTGAACACCCAATGTACAGCAATTATTCCCTCAACTGCCACATTACTCACCTTTGCATTCAAATCACCCATCACTATAACTCAGTCGCATGCATCAAAACTACTAACACGCTCACTCAGCTGCTCCCAAAACACTTGCCTCTCATGATCTTTCTTCTCATGCCCAGGTGCATATGCACCAATAATCACCCATCTCTCTCCATCAACTTTCAGTTTTACCAACATCAATCTAGAGTTTACTTTCTTACACTCTTATCACATACTCCCACCACTCCTACTTCAGGAGTAGTGCTATTTCTTCCCTTGCTCTTGTCCTCTCACTAACCCCTGACTTTACTCCCAAGACTTTCCCAAACCACTCTTCCCCTTTACTCTTGAGCTTCATTTCACTCAGAGCGAAAACATCCAGGTTCCTTTCCTCAAATATACTACCTATCTCTCCTCTTTTCTCATCTTGGTTACATCCATACACATTTAGACACCCCAATCTGAGCCTTCGAGGAGGATGAGCACTCCCCGCGTGACTCCTTCTTCTGTTTCCCTGTTTAGAAAGTTAAAATACAAGGAGGGGAGGGTTTCTAGACCCCCGCTCCCATCCCCTTTAGTCGCGTTCTACGACACATGAGGAATGCGTGGGATGTATTCTTTCTCCCCTATTCCCAGAGATATGTGTATATGTCTGTGTATGTTTTTTTTTTTTTTTTTTTTGCTTTGTCGCTGTCTCCTGCATTTGCGAGGTAGCGCAAGGAAACAGATGACAGAAATGGCCCAACCCACCTCCATACACATGTATATACATACGTCCACACACGCAAATATACATACCTACACAGCTTTCCATGGTTTACCCCAGACGCTTCACATGCCCTGATTCAATCCACTGACAGCACGTCAACCCCGGTATACCACATCGATCCAATTCACTCTATTCCTTGCCCTCCTTTCACCCTCCTGCATGTTCAGGCCCCGATCACACAAAATCTTTTTCACTCCATCTTTCCACCTCCAATTTGGTCTCCCTCTTCTCCTCATTCCCTCCACCTCCGACACATATATCCTCTTGGTCAATCTTTCCTCACTCATTCTCTCCATGTGCCCGAACCATTTCAAAACACCCTCTTCTGCTCTCTCAACCACGCTCTTTTTATTTCCACACATCTCTCTTACCATTACGTTACTTACTCGATCAAACCACCTCACACCACACATTGTCCTCAAACATCTCATTTCCAGCACATCCATCCTCCTGCGCACAACTCTATCCATAGCCCACGTTCTCGACATCCAAACATTCTTCAAGGTTCCCAGGATTTTCGCCCCCTCCCCCACCCTATGATCCACTTCCGCTTCCATGGTTCCATCTGCTGCCAGATCCACTCCCAGATATCTAAAACACTTCACTTCCTCCAGTTTTTCTCCATTCAAACTTACCTCCCAATTGACTTGACCCTCAACCCTACTGTACCTAATAACCTTGCTCTTATTCACATTTACTCTTAACTTTCTTCTTTCACACACTTTACCAAACTCAGTCACCAGCTTCTGCAGTTTCTCACATGAATCAGCCACCAGCGCTGTATCATCAGCGAACAACAACTGACTCACTTCCCAAGCTCTCTCATCCCCAACAGAATTCATACTTGCCCCTCTTTCCAAAACTCTTGCATTCACCTCCCTAACAACCCCATCCATAAACAAATTAAACAACCATGGAGACATCACACACCCCTGCCGCAAACCTACATTCACTGAGAACCAATCACTTTCTTCTCTTCCTACACGTACACATGCCTTACATCCTCAATAAAAACTTTTCACTGCTTCTAACAACTTGCCTCCCACACCATATATTCTTAATACCTTCCACAGAGCATCTCTATCAACTCTATCATATGCCTTCTCCAGATCCATAAATGCTACATACAAATCCATTTCCTTTTCTAAGTATTTCTCACATACATTCTTCAAAGCAAACACCTGATCCACACATCCTCTACCACTTCTGAAACCACACTGCTCTTCCCCAATCTGATGCTCTGTACATGCCTTCACCCTCTCAATCAATACCCTCCCATATAATTTACCAGGAATACTCAACAAATCTATACCTCTGTAATTTGAGCACTCACTCTTATCCCCTTTGCCTTTGTACAATGGCACTATGCACGCATTCCGCCAATCTTCAGGCACCTCATCATGAGTCATACATACATTAAATAACCTTACCAACCAGTCAATAATACAGTCACCCCCTTTTTCAATAAATTCCACTGCAATACCATCCAAACCTGCTGCCTTGCCGGCTTTCATCTTCCGCAAAGCTTTTACTACCTCTTCTCTGTTTACTAAATCATTTACCCTAACCCTCTCACTTTGCACACCACCTCGACCAAAACACTCTATATCTGCCACTCTATCATCAAACACATTGAACAAACCTTCAAAATACTCACTCCATCTCCTTCTCACATCACCACTACTTGTTATTACCTCCCCATTTGCGCCCTTCACTGAAGTTCCCATTTGCTCCCTTGTCTTACGCACTTTATTTATATATATATGTATATGTTGAAATGTATAGGTATGTATATGTGCGTGTGAGGACCTGTATGTATATACAAGTGTATGTATGTAGGATGGGTCATTCTTTCATCTGTTTCCTTGTGCTACCTCGCTAACGCGGAAGACATCGACAAAATATAATAAGAAATATACATATGTATAATTCAGGTTTTGGAAGCATTGAAGAATGTGTGGAAGGCAAGAACATTATCTCAGAGAGTAGAAATGGGTATGTTAGAAGGAATAGGGTTTCAAACAATGTTATATGGTTCTGAGGCATGGGCTATAGATAGGGTAGTGTGGAGGAGGGGGATGTGTTGGAGGTGGGGTGTTTGAGGATGGTGTGTGGTGTGACGTGGTTTGATCAAGTGGGTGGTGAAAGGGTGGGATAGATGTGTGGTGGTGGGGACTGGGGTGGGATGATGGAGTGAGGGGATTTTGGGCAAACGGGGCCTGGACATGCAGGGGGGTGGAGGGGCGTGTGGGGATGGAGTGAATTGGAACGGTGTGGTGTACCAGGGTCGACATGCTGTCAGTGGATTGAGCCAGGGCATGTGGAGCGTGTGTGGTGGGCCATGGAAGGTTTTGTGGGGCCTGGATGTGGAGGGGGAGCTATAGTTTTCGTACGTTGCATGTGGCAGCTGGATGCTGAGTCTGAAGGGGTGTGGTCTATTTTGTCTTCTCCTGGTGCTGCTTCGTGTGTGTGTGCAGGGGGAGGGGGATGTCATTTTATGTGTGGTGGGGTGGCGAAGTATATGGATAAAGGCAGCAAGTATGAATATGTACACGTGTATATATGCATATGTCTTTGTATGTAGATGAAGGTAAATGCTGAAATGTATAAGTACGTGCATGTGAGTATATGGGTGTTTATGTATATACACGTGTATGTAGGTGGGTTGGGCCATTATTTCATCTGTTTCATTGTCCTACCTCGCTAACACGGGAGACAGCGACTTTGTATGATTTTTATATCTTTATTATACTTTGTTACTGTCTCCCGAATTAGTGAGGTAGCGCAAGGAAACAGATGAAAGAATGGACCAACCCACCCACATACACATATATGTGGAGGCGAAGGTGAAGATTTGTAGGGGTTTTCAGAAAAGAAGAGAGAATGTTGGGGGTGAAGTGAGTGGTGAGAGTAAGTGAGCTTGGAAAGGAGACTTGTGTGAGGAAGTACCAGGAGAGACTTAGTACAGAATGGAAAAAGGTGAGAACAATGGAGGTAAGGGAAGTGGGGGAGGAATGGGATGTATTAAGGGAAGCAGTAATGGCATGCACAAAAGATGCTTGTGGCACAAGAAGCATGGGAGGTGGGTTGATTAGAAAGGGTTATGAGTGGTGGGATGAAGAAGTAAGATTATTAGTGAAAGAGAAGAGAGAGGCATTTGGATGATTTTTGCAGGGAAAAAATGCAAATGACTGGGAGATTTATAAAAGAAAAAGGCAGGAGGTCAAGAGAAAGGTGCAAGAGGTGAAAAAGAGGGCAAATGAGAGTTGGGGTGAGAGAGTATCATTAAATTTTAGGGAGAATAAAAAGAAGTTTTGGAAGGAGGTAAATAAAGTACGTAAGACAAGGGAGCAAATGGGAACTTCAGTGAAGGGGGCTAATGGGGAGGTGATAACAAGTAGTGGTGATGTGAGAAGGAGATGGAGTGAGTATTTTGAAGGTTTGTTGAATGTGTTTGATGATAGAGTGGAAGATATAGGGCGTTTTGGTTGAGGTGGTGCGCAAAGTGAGAGGGTTAGGGAAAATGATTTGGTAAATAGAAAAGAGGTAGTAAAAGCTTTACAGAAGATGAAAGCCAGCAAGGCAGCAGGTTTGGATGGTATTGCAGTGGAATTTATCAAAAAAGGGGGTGACTGTATTGTTGACTGCTTGGTAAGGTTATTTAATGTATGTATGATTCATGGTGAGGTGCCTGAGGATTGGCGGAATGCTTGCATAGTGCCAATGTACAAAGGCAAAGGGGATAAGAGTGAGTGCTCAAATTACAGAGGTATAAGTTTGTTGAGTATTCCTGGTAAATTATATGGGATGGTATTGATTGAGAGGGTGAAGGCATGTACAGAGCATCAGATTGGGGAAGAGCACTGTGGTTTCAGAAGTGGTAGAGGATGTGTGGATCAGGTGTTTGCTTTGAAGAATGTATGTGAGAAATACTTAGAAAAGCAAATGGATTTGTATGTAACATTTATAGATCTGGAGAAGGCATATGATAGAGTTGATAGAGATGCTCTGTGGAAGGTATTAAGAAGTGAGGGAGGCAAGTTGTTAGAAGCAGTGAAAAGTTTTTATCGAGGATGTAAGGCATGTGTATGTGTAGGAAGAGAGGAAAGTGATTGGTTCTCAGTGAATGTAGGTCTGCGGCAGGGGTGTGTGATGTCTCCATGGTTGTTTAATTTGTTTATGGATGGGGTTGTTAGGGAGGTGAATGCAAGAGTTCTGGAAAGAGGGGCAAGTATGCAGTCTGTTGTGGATGAGAGAGCTTGGGAAGTGAGTCAGTGGTTGTTCGCTGATGATACAGCACTGGTGGCTGATTCATGTGAGAAACTGCAGAAGCTGGTGACTGAGTTTGGTAAAGTGTGTGAGAGAAGAAAGTTAAGAGTAAATTGAATATGAGCAAGGTTATTAGGTACAGTAGGGTTGAGGGTCAAGTCAATTGGGAGGTAAGTTTGAATGGAGAAAAACTGGAGGAAGTAAAGTGTTTTAGATATCTGGGAGTGGATCTGGCAGCGGATGGAACCATGGAAGCAGAAGCGAATCATAGGGTGGGGGAGGGGTCAAAAATTCTGGGAGCTTTGAAGAATGTTTGGAAGTCGAGAACATTATCTCGGAAAGCAAAAATGGGTATGTTTGAAGGAATAGTGGTTCCAACAATGATGTATGGTTGCGAGGCATGGGCTATGGATAGAGTTGTGTGCAGGAGGGTGGATGTGCTGGAAAGGAGGTGTTTGAGGACAATATGTGGTGTGAGGTAGTTTAATCGAGTAAGTAATGTAAGGGTAAGAGAGATGTGTGGAAATAAAAAGAGTGTGGTTGAGAGAGCAGAAGAGGGTGTTTTGAAATTGTTTGGTCACATGGAGAGAATGAGTGAGGAAAGATTGACCAAGAGGATATATGTGTCAGACGTGGAGGGAATGAGAAGAAGTGGGAGACCAAATTGGAGGTGGAAAGATGGAGTGAAAAAGATTTTGAGTGATCGGGGCCTCAACATGCAGGAGGGTGAAAGGCATGCAAGGAATAGAGTGAATTGGGGTTGATGTGCTGTCAATGGATTGAACCAGGGCATGTGAAGCGTATGGGGTAAACCATGGAAATTTCTGTGGGGCATGGATGTGGAAAGGGAGCTGTGGTTTTGGTGCATTATTACATGACAGCTAGAGACTGAGTGTGAATGAATGGGGCCTTTGTCTTTTCCTAGCGCTACCTCGCACACATGAGGGGGGAGGGGGTTGTTATTCCATGTGTGGCGGGGTGGCGATGGGAATAAATAAAGGCAGACAGTATGAATTATGTACATGTGTATATATGTATATGTCTGTGTGTGTATACACATGTGTACATTGAGGTGTATAGGTATGTATATTTGCGTGTGTGGACGTGTATGTATATATACATACATGTGTATGTGGGTGGGTTGGGCCATTCTTTCGTCTGTTTCCTTGCGCTACCTCGCTAACGCGGGAGACAGCGACAAAGCAAAAAAAAAAATAATAATAAATAATAATATATATGTCTGTTTCTAAAAGGGGAAACAGAAGAAGGAATCAGGCGGGGAGTGCTCATCCTCCTCGAAGGCTCAGATTGGGGTGTCTAAATGTGTGTGGATGTATCCAAGATGAGAAAAAAAGGAGAGATAGGTAGTATGTTTGAGGAAAGGAACCTGGATGTTTTGGCTCTGAGTGAAACAAAGCTCAAGGGTAAAGGGAAAGAGTGGTTTGGGAATGTCTTGGGAGTAAAGTCAGGGGTTAGTGAGAGGACAAGAGCAAGGGAAGGAGTAGCACTACTCCTGAAACAGGAGTGGTGGGAGTATGTGATAGAAAGTAAGAAAGTAAACTCTAGATTGATATGGGTAAAACTGAAAGTTGATGGAGAGAGATGGGTGATTATTGGTGCATATGCACCTGGGCATGAGAAGAAAGATCATGAGAGGCAAGTGTTTTGGGAGCAGCTGAATGAGTGTGTTAGTAGTTTTGAGACACAAGACCGGAGGCAGTGCAGGTTGATGAAGAGGTCCCAGAGATAGTCTACAACCACGATGGTGCCAGGTCTATGACAGGTGGCACGGCAGGCCGTGTGCCTCAGGACATAGCCGTTGAAACGCAGGGAGTGATGACTCTCCTGAGAGTGAGACCTGAGGAGGTGGTGTTCAGTGTCATGTAATGGGGAAGACGAGGAGTGGCAGGCTGTTCACCAGGTGTTAGGGCCGCGTCCCTACAGGAGGGAGATTTTGAAGCTTGCGGATGACTCAAGCTTGACGTTCATTTAGGGGTGAGGAAGACCCTGGACCGAGTGTGGTGGAATGTATATTGGCCTGGTGTCCACCGGGATGTCACTCAGTGTTGGGAAAGCCTATTCAGATGGCCTCGATTCAGAAGTGTAGAGATGGGCGAGTTCCTGTTCCCCCATTTGAAGGTCTGTTTGACCGAGTTATAGTTGACATTGTGGGCCCATTGCCAAGAACTTCCTCTGGCCACTGTTACACTCTTCTTGAGAGCGAGACCAGCGAGAGGAAGCTGTGTGATACCCTCTCTCCTGGCGTAGACTCCGTTGTGACGGAGGATTTGGGGACATCTTCTGAGGATGAAATTAGTGAGGAGAAGCTGTGTGATACCTCCTGTGCTAGTTTCGAGTCCGTACAAGAGTCAGTGGGTGAGACTGAGGATTTGTCTCGAGCCCATTCAAGAGAGAGTCAGGAAGGAAGGACAAGGTGGCCTGACAGACGGTCTCGATTTAGAAGTGTAGAGATGGGCGACGAGGTGCGGCTTCTACTACAGCAGCCAGGTCAACCCTTGGCTGTCTGTTTTCAGGGTCCGTACACCATTATCCGGAGCGTAGGAGACTCAAATTATCTTGTCTCTACCCCTGATAGGCACAAATGTCGGAGATTATGCCACCTCAACATGCTTAAACCATATCTCAGTAGTGACCTCCCCTTTGCAGCCGACGGTATCAGTCTGCATCATCCAACATCCAGCAGTAGCCGTGTGTGACAAAGTTGACGACGTAGCTGTGAAGGCCTCGGAGACCCGGGAAGACGGAGGTGCGAACGGGAGGTGGAAGACAAAGTTTTCGCATCTGACGGAGGAGCAACGTGTGCAGTTGTCTGCCTTGCTGTCAGTCGGTGAGGGTTGAAGCCATGATGTGGATGTAGGAGAAGCTTTAGCACCTGCCTGGGAAGTGACGGGTAGAAAGGTTTGCCCTCCTGTCGACGTACCCAGAGTTTTGCCAGGGTTCTGTCAGTCCCCTCCTTCCATCGACCATAAGGGTCCAAGTATTAGCCCGCAGATGAGTGCCCTCCGATCTCGGAGAGAACCGAGACGTTTTATGGGTGTAGTTGGGTATTACAGAATGTTTATTAATAACTTTTCTCGCAGTTGCAACCCCCTCTCATAAATCTATTGACAAATGTCAGATCTATTTTGAAAGAGCAGTGTGAGAAAGCCTCTCATCAGTTAGGAACCCTACTTTGTAACTGTTTTTATTTTGCAGGCTCCAACCAGATTAGCTGTGAATGCCAACAATGCTGACGCTGGTGAGGTCCTCATGCAGGAGGACAGAGAGAAGGTTGAGCCGAAACAAATAGCCCCACCATTGAGAAGGAACTTTTGTCTTTAATATTAGCATTGCATCACTTTCACGTTTGTGTCCTTCAGGCAATGTCATCAGGGTGTATACTGATCACCACCCATTAAAATATGTTAATAAGTTCCGAGATAAGAATCAAAGGTTAACTAGGTGGGCCTTGCTCCTTCAAGAGTATAATTCAGATATTCACCATATTGCCTGCGCACATAATGTGTTAGCTGATCGTTTATCCCGGTCTTAGCGCGAGAAAATTCCTCTTCCAGGAATTTTCTCCTTTAAGGAGGGGGTGTTACGAACATGTGTGTGTGCCCACATGTTTGTATATTTGAGTATGGTGTATCTCTGTGTATGGTGTGCCTTGGTGTAGGGTGTGGTTGCTATCGGATCGGATCTCACTTCCCTGACCGTGTTAATTGTCCTAGCAATTATGTTTTGAAGCAGATGTTGACCAGTCCTCTAGCACCCAAACCCTTGTCAACGGCGTCAGGTCAAGGTGTGGGGCCAGCTGAGGGGTATGTCATCCCATACGTTCGCTGCTGTTGTGGACAAAAAAACAAAGGATTTTGAATTCACGCCACATGTGGGCCGGACCTTAGGCCTCCTTCAGCCAATCACGTCAAGATGAGGGTGGGACAATCAGTCTTTTGACCTATCATGGGCAATTGTGTCATTCTGACCTATCATAGCCATAGGTGGCGGGTCGAGGCGTGGCTAACTGTTCCTGCCTTTCTGGTCCTTCAGATAAAAGGCTCAGACAATCATCTGGGAGTTGATTCCCTCAGCAGTCCGGAGCCCAGCAAGGTAATGTAAGCTTTCCCTGTCTCGAACCCCACAGCCACTGCTGCCCTAGTTTGTAAGATGTTTACTGTGTCACGTCAAGTTTAACTAAGTGTAACGATGATGTTTACTGTGTCACGTCAGGTTTAGCTAGGCGTAACGATGATGTTTACTGTGTCACGTCAGGTCTAGCTAAGTGTAAAGATGATGTTTACTGTGTCATGTCAGGTCTAACTAAGTGTAATGTTATCGAACAGTGTCATAAAGGAAAGAGATCTGGTTTGAAATCTTATCTGGAATGTTAACTCATGTTCAATGTTAACTCATGTTCAATGTTAACTCATGTTCAATGTTAACTCAGGTTCAATGTTTAACTCATGTTCAGTGTTAACGTAAATGATTTGTGCCTGATTTATATGTTCAACTTGTACATTTGAATTCTTTCATTATAAGTAATTCTAACCCTGGTGTTTGTTTTAATCCCATAACGTTAAGATAGCATTATCCTGAGTTGTGCAACATAACAAATCTAACGTCCTTGCAAAGACAAGGATCAGTATAGTATTTGTAACATATATATGTTACTGGCGATCTTGCTCAAATAAGTCCTGACCGTAACAATATCAATCATATGAAGTTATCCTAGTATGTTTCCCTTCTTCTAATCTGAATTTTTGTATATATCACTAATACAGATATCAAGTAACAAAGATATATCTTATTTTGTTATTATGTTAACATGTAATCAAAGACAACCTTTTCTCCAGAATGTCTGCAACAAACTATTCATATGTCTAACAACATCTGGGGGTGTTGCTGGGCTCTACTTGCACGGGAAAAGTCTCTTTTGGGAGGGTGCATTCTTAAGAATGGATAACCATCTTGATGAAGAACTTCTCACTCTAAAGGAGTCCAGTTCCCTGCTACTGTAAAATGGGACTTGTGTTAAATAATCAAACTTCAAACAACATCGGGGCTTCTTGTCAAATCTCCAATATGAAGAAATCCAGGGTTTCAACTCTGTAGCTGTTTCCATTACAGCATGTAGTACCCTCTTTACCTTGAGGAGACACCATGTTTTTCACTGAGGGTATACATCATCCAATGTAAATTGTGCTCATACTTTGTTCTTCCTCTTCAGTGTCTTCTTTCTCATCCTTATTTTCCTGCTTTAAAAAGTGTATTACAGAACAATAGCACACATATATTTCATACATTCTCTAGTCACATACCTGAATGTGATTGCGGCTAACATCCATTGCAGTGACAAAAAAGAAGGTATCTTTGATATCTTCAATCTTGAATTCCTTTCCCTCAATGTGGTCAAGGATGTCAATTAAGATATGACTTATGGGTCCACCTAAAATATAATGATTTTTAGTAAAATACTGCGGACTGAAATCTGGACACATAAAAAATATACTTTTATAAAGTATTTATCACACACTTTCTTCAAAACAACAACCTCTATCATTCCTGAAGCAATATGTTCCTTCCCAGTCTGAAACTCTGTGCACATCACTACCTTCTCAATCATCACTCTCCTATACAATATACCTGCTATACTCAACAAACTTATACCCTGTAATTCGAACATCTACTTTTGTCCCCTTTGTCTTTATCCTGTGGCACTTTACAGGCATTTCGCTAATCCCCAAGCAACTCACAATGAAAATCTTAATCATACAATGAACACACTAATCCCCAAGCAACCCACAATGAAAACCTTAATCATACAATGAGCAAAATAATCATCCCTTTCTTTAGAAATGTAACTACAATCCCATCCCCTCAAGCCATTTTGTTGCACTTCTTCTTATGCAAGGCTTTCACCATCTCTTTTCACCAAACCACTTTCCATGATTCTCACTTTCCATGCCTCTATGTCCAAAACAACCCACATCTGCTACCCTATAAAAATCGAACACATTTAACAACACTTTTAACATACTCACTCCATCCCCTCTTAATTTCATTTGTGCTTGTTCTCAGTTCCTCATTTGCTCCCTATTCTTTTTCTCAAATTATCAACCTCCTTGAAAAACATACTCTCCTCAAGGTTAGCTAATACTCACTCATCCCAATTCACATTTGCCATCTTTTTCAACCCCAGCACTTTCCTCTTAAACTCCTGTTGCATTCACTTCTACATCTCCCAAGAGATGTGCAGATACACAAAACTGTAATGCTGCAGATGGTAAGACAATATCATTATCTTGAGCCTAGATACTCAAAATCATGGTTGATAAATAATACCAGGACATGCAAGGGATCTCTCTCTCTCTTTATATGTATATTCAATTTCTTATTATACTTGATTGCCGTTTCCTGCATTAGCAAGGCAGCACCAGGAAACAGACAAAGAAAGACCCATCCACTCATATATATATATATACATACACGCACATACACATACATATCAACATTTAAATATATACATACATATACATGTATACACATGTACGTATTAATACTTGCTCACCCTCATCAATTCCCGATGCCACCCTATCCCTCAGGAAACAGCATTGCCACCCCCTGCATCAGTGAAGTAGCACCAGGAAACATGAATAAGGCCACATCCACTCACTCATTCTCTAGCTGTTAAGTGTAATGTACTGAAACCACATCTCCCTATCCATATCTACACCCCACAGACCTTTCCATTGTTTACCCTGAAGATTTCACATGCCCTGGTTCAGTTCAGTGACAGCATATTGACCTCAGTATACCACATAATTCCAAATTCACTCCATGTATGAGTTTTGGAGAGAGGGGCAAGTTTGTTGTGGATGAGAAGGCATGGGAAGTGAGTCAGTTGCTGTACCCCAATGATAGAGCACTGGTGGCTGATTTCAGTGAGACACTGCAGAAGTTGGTGACTGAGTTTGGAAAAGTGTATGAGAGGAGAAAGTTGAGAGTAAATGTGAATAAGAGCAAGGTTATTAGGTTCAGCAAGGTTAAGGAACAAGTTAGTTGGTATGTGAGTTTGAATGGAGAAAAAATTGGAGGAAATGAAGTGCTTTTGATATCTGGGAGTCAACTAAGCAGCAAATGGAACCACGGAACTGGAAGCGAATCATAGGGTGGGGAGGGGTCGAAGGTTCTGGGAGTGATGAAGAACGTGTGGAGAGAATGTTATCTCAGAGTGCGAAAATGGGTATGTTTGAAGGAATAATAGTTCCAACAATATCATATTGTTGTGAGGCATAGGATATAGATAGAATTGTATGGAGGAGGGTGAATGTGTTGGAAATGAAGCGTCTGAGGACAATAGCTAGTGTGAAGTGGTTTGATTGAGTAAGAGAGATGTGTGGTAATAAAAAGTGTGGTTGAGAAAGCAGAAGAGGGTGTTTTGAGATGGTTTGGATATATGGAAAGAATGAGTGAGGAAAGGTTGACAAAGAGGATATATGTGTTAAGAGATGGAGGGAACAAGAAGTTGGGGAACAAATTGGAGGTGGAAGGATGGAGTGGAAAAGATCTTGAGCAATCGGGGCCTGAACATACAGAAGGGTGAGAGGTGTGTAAGGAATAAAGTGAATTGGAAGATATGGTACATTGGGGTCGACGTGCTGTTAATGGACTGAATCATGGCATGTGAGAGGTCTGGGGAAAACCATGGAAAGATCTATGGGGGCTAGATGTGAACAGGGAGCTATGGTTTCAGTGCATTACACATGACAGCTAGAGACTGAATGTGAACAAATGTGGCCTTTTTTGACAGTTCCTGGTGTTGCCTCACAGGAGGTGGGGGGAATACTATTTTGTGTGTGGTGGGGTGGCGACAGGAATGGATAAATGCAGCAAGTATGGATATGTACATGTGTGTATATGTATAGGTCTGAGTATGTATACTGATGTATACGTTGAAATATATATGTATGTATATATGTGTGTGTGACTGTTTATGTATATACATGTGTATGTGGGAGGTTTGGGCCATTTCCTTGTCTGTTTCCTTGCAGTACCTAGATGACACGGGAGAAGGCAATTAAGTATAATAAAAAAATAAACAAAATAACCCACCCACACACACATGTATATACATACACGTCCACTCAGCACATATACATACCTATACATTTCAACGTATACGTACATATAAATACACAGACAGATACATACAAACACATGTACATAATTCATACTTGCTGCCTTTATCCATTCCTGTCGCCACCCTGCCACAAATGAAATGACAACCTCCTCCACCCACATATGTGCAAAGTAGCGCTAGGAAAAGACAACAAAAGCCACATTCGTTCACACTCAGTCTCTAGCTGTCATGTACAATGGACCAAAACCACAGCTCCCTTTTCACATCCAGGCCCCTCAAAACTTTCCATGGTTTACCCCAGACACTTCACTTGCCCTGGTTCAACCCACTGACAACTCGTCGACCCCGGTATGCCACATCGTTCCAATTCACTCTATTCCTTACACACCTTTCACCCTCCTATATGTTCAAGCCTGGATTGCTCAAAATCTTTTTCAATCCATCTTTCCACCTCCAATTTGGTCTCCCACTTCTCCTTGTTCCCTCCACCTCTGACACATATACTCTCTTTGTCAATCTTTCCTCACTCATTCTCTCCATGTGACCAAACCATTTCAATACACCCTCTTCTGCTCTCTCAACCACATTCTTTATATTACCACAAATCTCTCTTACCCTTTCATTACTTACTCGATCAAACCACCTCACACCACACATTGTCCTCAAACATCTCATTTCCAGAACATCCACCCTCCTGCGCACAACTCTATCCATAGCCCACGCCGCGCAACCATACAACATTGTTGGAACCACTATTCCTTCAAACATACCCATTTTTGCTTTCCGAGATAATGTTCTCGACTTCCACACATTCTTCAAGGCTCCCAGGATTTTCGCCCCCTCCCCCACCCCAAGATTCACTTCTGTTTCCATGGTTCCATCCGCTGGCAGATCCACTCCCAGATATCTAAAACACTTTATTTCCTCTAGTTTTTCTCCATTCAAACTTACCTCCCAACTGACTTGACCCTCAACCCTGCTGTACCTAATAACCTTGCTCTTATTCACATTTACTCTTAACTTTCTTCTTTCACACACTTTACCATACTCAGTCACCAGCTTCTGCAGTTTCTCACATGAATCAGCCACCAGCGCTGTGTCATCAGCGAACAACAACTGACTCACTTCCCAAGCTCTCTCATCCCCAACAGACTTCATACTTGCCCCTCTTTCCAAAACTCTTGCATTCACCTCCCTAACAACCCCATCCATAAACAAATTAAACAACCATGGAAACATCACACACCCCTTACGCAAACCTACATTCACTGAGAACCAATCACTTTCCTCTCTTCCTACACGTACACATGCCTTACATCCTCGATAAAAACTTTTCACTGCTTCTAA
The DNA here is from genome assembly GCF_036320965.1 of Panulirus ornatus. Lineage (NCBI taxonomy): Eukaryota > Metazoa > Arthropoda > Malacostraca > Decapoda > Palinuridae > Panulirus > Panulirus ornatus. Next base: position 22,415,807 of record NC_092239.1, read on the forward strand.
CAACTTGCCTCCCACACCATATATTCTTAATACCTTCCACAGAGCATCTCTATCAACTCTATCATATGCCTTCTCCAGATCCATAAATGCTATATACAAATCCATTTCCTTTTCTAAGTATTTCTCACATACATTCTTCAAAGCAAACACCTGATCCACACATCCTCTACCACTTCTGAAACCACACTGCTCTTCCCCAATCTGATGCTCTGTACATGCCTTCACCCTCTTAATCAATACCCTCCCATATAATTTACCAGGAATACTCAACAAACTTATACCTCTGTAATTTGAGCACTCACTCTTATCCCCTTTGCCTTTATACAATGGCACTATGCACGCATTCTACCAATCCTCAGGCACCTTACCATGAGTCATACATACATTAAATAACCTTAAATAACATCTCAATGTATACATTTATATACACACACACACATACAAATATATACACATGTACATAATTCATACTGTCTGCCTTTATTCATTCCCATCGCCAACCTCCCACACATGAAATAACAACCCCCTTACCCCGCATGTGCGCTAGGTAGTGCTAGGACAAATACAACATAGGCCACAATCGTTCACACTCAGTCTCTAGCTGTCATGTATAACGCACCGAAACCACAGCTCCCTTTCCACATCCCGGCCCCTCAAAACTTTCCATGGTTTACCCCAGACACTTCACTTGCCCAGGTTCAACCCACTGACAGCTTGTCGACCCCGGTATGCCACGTTGTTCCAATTCACTCTATTCCTTGCATGCCTTTCACCCACCTGTATGTTCAGGCCCGGATCGCTCAAAATCTTTTTCACTCCATCTTTCCACCTCCAAATTGGTCTCCCACTTCTCCTTGTTCCCTCCACCTCTGACACATATACCCTCTTTGTCAATCTTTCCTCACTCATTCTCTCCATGTGACCAAACCATTTCAAAACACCCTCTTCTGCTCTCTCAACCATACTCTTTTTATTAACACACATCTCTCTTACACTTTTATGACTTACTCGATCAAACCACCTCACACCACATATTGTCCTCAAACATCTCATTTCCAGCACATCCACCCTCCTCTGCACAATTCTATATATAGCCCACACCTCGCAACCATATAACATTGTTGGAACCACTATTCCTTCAAACATACCCATTTTTGCTTTCCGAGATAATGTTCTCGACTTCCACACATTCTTCAAGGCTCCCAGAACTTTCGCCCCCTCCCCCACCCTATGATTCACTTCTGCTTCCATGGTTACATCCGCTGCCAGATCCACTCCCAGATATCTAAAACACTTCTTTCTCCAGTTTTTCTCCATTCAAACTTACCTCCCATTTGACTTGTCCCTCAACCCTACTGTACCTAATAACCTTGCTCTTATTCACATTTTCTCTCAGCTTTCTTCTTTCACACACTTTACCAAACTCAGTCACCAGCTTCTCCAGTTTGTCACACGAATCAGCCACCAGCGCTGTATAATCAGCGAACAACAACTGACTCACTTCCCAAACTCTATCATCCGCAACAGACTGCATACTTGTCCCTCTTTCCAAAACTCTTGCATTCACTTCCCTAACAACCCATCCATAAACAAATTAAACAACCATGGAGACATCACACACCCCTGCCGCAAACCTACATTCACTGAGAACCAATCACTTTCCTCTCTTCCTACACGTACTCATGCCGTACATCCTCGATAAAAACTTTTCACTGCTTCTAACAACTTGCCTCCCACACCATATTTTCTTAATACCTTCCACAGAGCATCTCTATCAACTCTATCATATGCCTTCTCCAGATACATAAATGCTACATACAAATCCATTTGCTTTTCTAAGTATTTCTCATACATTCTTCAAAGCAAACACCTGATCCACACATCCTCTACCACTTCTGAAACCACACTGCTCTTCCCCAATCTGATGCTCTGTACATGCCTTCACCCTCTCAATCAATACCCTTCCATATAATTTACCAGGAATACTCAACAAACTTATACCTCTGTAATTTGAGCACTCCCTTTTATCCCCTTAGCTTTTGTACAATGGCACTATGCAAGCATTCCGTCAATCCTCAGGCACCCCACCATGAGTCATACATACATTAAATAACCTTACTAATAAGTCAACAATACAGTCACCCCCTTTTTTAATAAATTCCACTGCAATACCATCCAAACCCACTGTCTTGCTGGCTTTCATCTTCCGCAAAGCTTTTACTACCTCTTCTCTGTTCACCAAATCATTCTCCCTAACCATCTCACTTTGCACACCACTTCGATCAAAACACCCTATATCTGCCACTCTATCATCAAACACATTCAGCAAACCTTTAAAATACTCACTCCATCTCCTTCTCACATCACCACTACTTGTTATGACCTCCCCATTAGCCCCCTTCACTGAAGTTCCCATTGATTCCCTTGTCTTTAGCACTATATTTACCTCCTTCCAAAACATCTTTTTATTCTCCCTAAAATTTAATGATACTCTCTCACCCCAAGTCTCATTTGCTCTCTTTCACATCTGGCACCTTTTCTCTTGACTGCGTGTGGGGGGGAAAGTTGTTAGAAGCAGTGAGAAGTTTTTATCGAGGATGTGAGGCATGTGTATGTATAGGAAGACAGGATAGTGAATGGTTCTCAGTGAATGTAGGTTTGCAGCAGGGGTGTGTGATGTCTCCATGGTTGTTTAATTTGTTTATGGACGGGGTTGTTAGGGAGGTGAATGCAAGAGTTTTGGAAAGAGGGACAAGTATGCAGTGTGTTGTGGATGAGAGAGCTTGGGAAGTGAGTCAGTTGTTGTTCGCTGATGATACAGCGCTAGTGGCTGACTCGTGTGAGAAACTGCAGAAGCTGGTAGCTGAGTTTGGTAAAGTGTGTGAAAGAAGAAAGTTGAGAGTAAATGTGAATAAGAGCAAGGTTATTAGGTACAGTAGGGTTGAGGGACAAGTCAATTGGGAAGTAAGTTTGAATGGAGAAAAACTGGAGGAAATGAAGTGTTTTAGATATCTGGGAGTGGATTTGGCAGGGGATGGAACCATGGAAGTGGAAGTGAATCATAGGGCGGAGGAGGGGGTGAAAATTCTGGGAGTGTTGAAGAATGTGTGGAAGTCGAGAACATTATCTCCGAAAGCAAAATGGGTATGTTTGAAGGAATAGTGGTTCCAACAATGTTATATGGTTCCGAGGCGTGGGGTATAGATAGAGTTGTGCAGAGAAGGGTGGATGTGCTGGAAATGAGATGTTTGAGGACAATATGTGGTGTGAGGTGGTTTGATCGAGTAAGTAATGAAAGGGTAAGAGAGATGTGTGGCAATAAAAAGAGTGTGGTTAAGAGAGCAGAAGAGGGTGTTTTGAAATGGTTTGGTCACATGGAGAAAATGAGTGAGGAAAGATTGACCAAGAGGATGCATGTGTCAGAGGTTGAGGGAACGAGGAGAAGTGGGAGACCAAATTGGAGGTGGAAAGATGGAGTGAAACAGATTTTGAATGATCGGGGCCTGAACATGCAGGAGGGTGAAAGGCATGCACAGAATAGAGTGAATTGGAACAATGTGGTATACCGGGGTCGACGTGCTGTCAACAGATTGAACCAGGGCATGTGAAGCGTCTGGGGAAAAGCATGGTAAGTTCTGTGGGGCCTGGATGTGGAAAGGGAGTTGTGGTTTCGGTGTATTGTACATGACATGTAGAGACTGAGTGTGAACGAATGTGGCCTTTGTTATCTTTTCCTAGCGTTAACATGTGATGGGAATGAATAAAGGCAGACAGTATGAATTATGTTACATATATTATTTATTTTCCCTCCAGTTGCACCTCTCAGCACATTAACATCCAAAAGTCTCTCTTTCGCACGCCTGTCAATTAACACGTAATCCAATAACGCTCTCTGGCCATCTCTCCTACTTACATAAGTATACTTATGTATATCTCGCTTTTTAAACCAGGTATTCCCAATCATCAGTCCTTTTTCAGCACATAAATCTACAAGCTCTTCACCATTTCCATTTACAACACTGAACACCCCATGTATACCAATTATTCCCTCAACTGCCACATTACTCACCTTTGCATTCAAATCACCCATCACTATGACCCGGTCTCGTGCATCAAAACCACTAACACACTCATTCAGCTGCTCCCAAAACACTTGCCTCTCTTGATCTTTCTTCTCATGCCCAGGTGCATATGCACCAATAATCACCCACCTCTCTCCATCAACTTTCAGTTTTACCCATATTAATCGAGAATTTACTTTCTTACACTCTATCACATACTCCCACAACTCCTGTTTCAGGAGTATTGCTACTCCTTCCCTTGCTCTTGTCCTCTCACTAACCCCTGACTTTACTCCCCAGACATTCCCAAACCACTCTTCCCCTTTACCCTTGAGCTTCGTTTCACTCAGAGCCAAAACATCCAGGTTCCTTTCCTCAAACATACTACCTATCTCTCCTTTTTTCACATCTTGGTTACATCCACACATCTGATCATTATCTTGTGGAGGCTAAGGTGAAGATTTGTATGGGTTTTCAGAAAAGAAGAGTGAATGTTGGGGTGAAGAGGGGGGTGAGAGTAAGTGAGCATGAGAAGGAGACCTGTGTGAGGAAGTACCAGGAGAGACTGAGTACAGAATGGAAAAAGGTGAGAACAATGGAAGTAAGGGGAGTGGGGGAGGAATGGGATGTATTTAGGGAATCAGTGATGGATTGCGCAAAAGATGCTTGTGGCATGAGAAGAGTGGGAGGTGGGTTGATTAGAAAGGGTAGTGAGTGGTGGGATGAAGAAGTAAGAGTATTAGTGAAAGAGAAGAGAGAGGCATTTGGACGATTTTTGCAGGGAAAAAATGCAATTGAGTGGGAGATGTATAAAAGAAAGAGACAGGAGGTCAAGAGAAAGGTGCAAGAGGTGAAAAAGAGGGCAAATGAGAGTTGGGGTGAGAGAGTATCATTAAATTTTAGGGAGAATAAAAAGATGTTCTGGAAGGAGGTAAATAAAGTGCGTAAGACAAGGGAGCAAATGGGAACTTCAGTGAAGGGCACAAATGGGGAGGTGATAACAAGTAGTGGTGATGTGAGAAGGAGATGGAGTGAGTATTTTGAAGGTTTGTTGAATGTGTTTGATGATAGAGTGGCAGATATAGGGTGTTTTGGTCGAGGTGGTGTGCAAAGTGAGAGGGTTAGGGAAAATGATTTGGTAAACAGAGAAGAGGTAGTGAAAGCTTTGCGGAAGATGAAAGCCGGCAAGGCAGCAGGTTTGCATGGTATTGCAGTGGAATTTATTAAAAAAGGGGGTGACTGTATTGTTGACTGGTTGGTAAGGTTATTTAATGTATGTATGACTCATGGTGAGGTGCCTGAGGATTGGCGGAATGCATGCATAGTGCCATTGTACAAAGGCAAAGGGGATAAGAGTGAGTGCTCAAATTACAGAGGTATAAGTTTGTTGAGTATTCCTGGTAAATTATATGGGAGGGTATTGATTGAGAGGGTGAAGGCATGTACAGAGCATCAGATTGGGGAAGAGCAGTGTGGTTTCAGAAGTGGTAGAGGATGTGTGGATCAGGTGTTTGCTTTGAAGAATGTATGTGAGAAATACTTAGAAAAGCAAATGGATTTGTATGTAGCATTTATGGATCTGGAGAAGGCATATGATAGAGTTGATAGAGATGCTCTGTGGAAGGTATTAAGAATATATGGTGTGGGAGGAAAGTTGTTAGAAGCAGTGAAAAGTTTTTATCGAGGATGTAAGGCATGTGTACGTGTAGGAAGAGAGGAAAGTGATTGGTTCTCAGTGAATGTAGGTTTGCGGCAGGGGTGTGTGATGTCTCCATGGTTGTTTAATTTGTTTATGGATGGGGTTGTTAGGGAGGTAAATGCAAGAGTTTTGGAAAGAGGGGCAAGTATGAAGTCTGTTGGGGATGAGAGAGCTTGGGAAGTGAGTCAGTTGTTGTTCGCTGATGATACAGCGCTGGTGGCTGATTCATGTGAGAAACTGCAGAAGCTGGTGACTGAGTTTGGAAAAGTGTGTGGAAGAAGAAAGTTAAGAGTAAATGTGAATAAGAGCAAGGTTATTAGGTACAGTAGGGTTGAGGGTCAAGTCAAATGGGAGGTGAGTTTGAATGGAGAAAAACTGGAGGAAGTGAAGTGTTTTAGATATCTGGGAGTGGATCTGGCAGCGGATGGAACCATGGAAGCGGAAGTGGATCATAGGGTGGGGGAAGGGGCGAAAATCCTGGGGGCCTTGAAGAATGTGTGGAAGTCGAGAACATTATCTCGGAAAGCAAAAATGGGTATGTTTGAAGGAATAGTGGTTCCAACAATGTTGTATGGTTGCGAGGCGTGGGCTATGGGTAGAGTTGTGCGCAGGAGGATGGATGTGCTGGAAATGAGATGTTTGAGGACAATGTGTGGTGTGAGGTGGTTTGATCGAGTGAGTAACGTAAGGGTAAGAGAGATGTGTGGAAATAAAAAGAGCGTGGTTGAGAGAGCAGAAGAGGGTGTTTTGAAGTGGTTTGGGCACATGGAGAGGATGAGTGAGGAAAGATTGACCAAGAGGATATATGTGTCGGAGGTGGAGGGAACAAGGAGAAGAGGGAGACCAAATTGGAGGTGGAAAGATGGAGTGAAAAAGATTTTGTGTGATCGGGGCCTGAACATGCAGGAGGGTGAAAGGAGGGCAAGGAATAGAGTGAATTGGAGCGATGTGGTATACCGGGGTTGACGTGCTGTCAGTGGATTGAAGCAGGGCATGTGAAGTGTCTGGGGTAAACCATGGAAAGCTGTGTAGGTATGTATATTTGCGTGTGTGGACGTATGTATATACATGTGTATGGTTGGGGTGGTTGGGCCATTTCTTTCGTCTGTTTCCTTGCGCTACCTCGCAAACGCGGGAGACAGCGACAAAGTATAATAAAAAATGAAAAAAAAATATTATTTATTTTGCTTTGTCGCTGTCTCCCGCGATAGCGAGGTAGCACAGGGAAACAGACGAAAGATTGGCCCAACCCACCCACATACACATGTATATACATACACGTCCACACACGCAAATATACATGCCTATAAATCTCAACGTATACATATATATACACACACAGTATTTTTTATTTATTTTGCTTTGTCGCTGTCCCAAGCGTTTGCGAGGTAGCGCAAGGAAACACATGAAAGAAATGGCCCAACCCACCCCCATACACATGTATGTAAATACACGTCCACACATGCAAATATACATACCTATACATCTCAATGTACACATATATATATACACACAGACACATACATATATACCCATGCACACAATTCACACTGTCTGCCTTTATTCATTCCCATCGCCACCTCGCCACACATGGAATACCATCCCCCTCCCCCCTCATGTGTGCGAGGTAGCGCTAGGAAAAGAAAACAAAGGGCCCATTCGTTCACACTCAGTCTCTAGCTGTCATGCAATAATGACCGAAACCACAGCTCCCTTCCACATCCAGGCCCCAAAGAACTTTCTATGGTTTACCCCAGACGCTTCAAATGCCCTGGTTCAATCCATTGACAGCACGTTGACCCCGGTATGCCACATCGTTCCAATTCACTCTATTCCTTGCACGCCTTTCACCCTCCTGCATGTTCAGGCCCCGATCACTCAAAATCTTTTTCACTCCATCTTTCCACCTCTAATTTGGTCTCCCACTTCTCCTTGTTCCCTCCACCTCTGACACATATATCCTCTTGGTCAATCTTTCCTCACTCATTTTCTCCATGTGACCAAACCATTTCAAAGCACCCTCTTCTGCCCTCTCAATCACATTCTTATTGTTACCACACATCTCTCTTACCCTATCATTACTTACTCGATCAAACCACGTCACACCACATATTGTCCTCAAACATCTCATTTCCAGCACATCCACCCTCCTCCACACAACTCTATCCATACCCCACGCCTCGCAACCATACAACATTGTTGGAACCACTATTCCTTCAAACATACCCATTTTTGCTTTCCGAGATAATGTTCTCGACTTCCACACATTCTTCAAGGCTCCCAGAATTTTCATCCCCTCCCCCATCCTATGATTCACTTCTGCTTCCATGGTTCCATCCGCTGCCAAATCCACTCCCAGATATCTAAAACACTTCACTTCCTCCAGTTTTTCTCTTTTCAAACTTACCTCCCAATTGGCTTGACCCTCACCCCTACTGTACCTAATTACCTTGCTCTTATTCACATTTACTCTCAAGTTTCTTCTTTCACACACTTTACCAAATTCAGTCACCAGCTTCTGCAATTTCTCACATGAATCAGCCACCAGCGCTGTATCATCAGCGAACAACAACTGACTCACTTCCCAAGCTCTCTCATCAACAACAGACTGTATACTTACCCCTCTTTCCAAAACTCTTGCATTCACCTCCCTAACAACCCCAACCATAAACAAATTAAACAACCATGGAGACATCACACACCCCTGATGCAAACCTACATTCACTGAGAACCAATCACTTTCCTCTCTTCCCACACATACACATGCCTTACATCCTCGATAAAAACTTTTCACTGCTTCTAACAACTTGCCTCCCACACCATATATTCTTAATACCATCCACAAAGCATCTCTATCAACTCTATCATATGCCTTCTCCAGATCCATAAATGGTACATACAAATCCATTTGCTTTTCTAAGTATTTCTCACATACATTCTTCAAAGCAAACACCTGATCCACACATCCTCTATCACTTCTGAAACCACACTGCTCTTCCCCAATCTGATGCTCTGTACATGCCTTCACCCTCTCAATCAATACCCTCCCATATAATTTACCAGGAATACTCAACAAACTTATACCTCTGTATTTGAGCACTCACTCGTATCCCCTTTGCCTTTGTACAATGGCACTATGCAAGCATTCTGCCAATCCTCAGGCACCTCACCATGAATCATGCATACATTAAATAACTTTACCAACTAGTCAACAATACAGTCACCCCCTTTTTTAAAAAATTCCACTGCAATACCATCCAAACTTGCTGACTTGCCAGCTTTCATCTTCCGCAACACTTTTACCACCTCTTCTCTGTTTACCAAATCATTTTTCCTACCCCCCTCAATTTGCACACCACCTCAACCAAAGCACCATATATCTGCCACTCTATCATCAAACACATTCAACAAACCTTCAAAATACTCACTCCATCTCCTTTTCACATCACGACTACTTGTTATCACCTCCCCATTAGCCCCCTTCACTGAAGTTCCCATTTATTCCCTTTTCTTGAGCACTTTATTTACCTCCTTCCAAAACATCTTTTTATTCTCCCTAAAATTTAATGATACTCTCTAACCCCATCTCTCATTTGCCCTTTTTTTCACCTCTTGCACCTTTCTCTTGACCTCCTGCCTCTTTCTTTTATACATCTCCCACTCATCTGCATTATTCCCCTGCAAAAATCGTCCAAATGCCTCTCTCTTAGCTTTTACTAATAATCTTAATTCTTCATCCCACCACTCACTACCCTTTCTAATCTGCCCACCTCCCACGCTTCTCATGCCACAAGCATCTTTTGCGCAAGCCACCACTGCTTCCCTAAATACCTCCCATTCCTCCCCCACTCCCCTTACCTCCTTTGTTCTCACCTTTTTCCATTCTGTACTCAGTCTCTCCTGGTACTTCCTCACACAATTCTCCTTCCCGAGCTCACTTACTGTCACCATTCTCTTCACCCCAACATTCTCTCTTCTTTTCTGAAAACCTCTACAAATCTTCACCTTCGCCTCCACAAGATAATGATCAGACATTCCTCCAGTTGCACCTCTCAGCACATTAACATCCAAAAGTCTCTCTTTCGCACGCCTATCAATTAACACATAATCCAATAACGCTCTCTGGCCATCTCTCCTACTTACATACGTATACTTATGTATATCTCTCTTTTTAAACCAGGTATTCCCAATCATCAGACCTTTTTCAGCACATAAATCTACAAGCTCTTCACCATTTCCATTTACAACACTGAACACCCCATGTATAGCAATTATCCCCTCAACTGCCACATTACTCACCTTTGCATTCAAATCACCCATCACTATAACCCAGTCTCATGCATCAAAACCACTATCACACTCATTCAGCTGCTCCCAAAACACTTGCCTCTCATGATCTTTCTTCTAATGACCAGGTGCATATGCACCAATAATCACCCATCTCTCTCCATCAACTTTCAGTTTTACCCATATCAATCTAGAGTTTACTTTCTTACACTCTATCACATACTCCCACCACTCCTGTTTCAGGAGTACTGCTACTCCTTCCCTTGCTCTTGTCCTCTCAGTAACCCCTGACTTTACTCCCAAGACATTCCCAAACCACTCTTCCCCTTTACCCTTGAGCTTCGTTTCACTCAGAGCCAAAACATCCAGGTTCCTTTCCTCAAACATACTACCTATCTCTCCTTTTTTCTCATCTTGGTTACATCCACATATATTTAGATATCCCAATCTGAGCCTTCGAGGAGGATGAGCACTCCTCGCGTGACTCCTTCTGTTTCCCCTTTTAGAAAGTTAAAATACATGTGTATATATGTAAATGTCTGTGTGTGTACATATGTATACGTTGATATGTATAGGGATGTGTATTTGCATGTGTGGACATGTATTTATATACATGTGTATGTGGGAGGGTTGGGCTATTGAATATATATAAGACAACAGGCCACATTTTATCACACTCAGCCTCTAGCTGTCATGTGTAATGCAACGAAATCATAGCTTCCTTTCCACATCCAGGCTCTACAAAATATTTCATGGTTTACCCCAGACGCTTCACAGGTCGTGTTTCAAGCCACTGACAGCACCTTGACCCCGGTAAACCACATTGTTCCAATTCAATCTATTCCTTGCAAGCCTTTCACCCTCCTGTATGTTCAGGCCATGATCGCTCAAAATCTTTTTTACTCCATCCTTCCACCTTCAATTTGTTCTCCCACTTCTCCTTCTTCCCTCCACATATGCATATATCCTCATTCTCAATCTTTCCTCACTCAATTACTCCATGTGACCAAACCATTTCAATACACCCTCTTCTGCTCTCTCAACTACACTGTTTTTATAACCACACATCTCTCTTACCCTTTCATTATTTACTTGATCAAACCACCTCACACTACATATTGTCCTGAAACATCTCATTTCCAACACATCCACCCTCCTCTGCACAACCCCATCTATAGCCCATGCCTCACAACTATATAAGATTGTTGGAACCACAATTCCTTCAAACATACCCATTTTTGCTCTCCTAGACAATGTTCTTTCCTTCCACACATTCTTCAACACTCCCAAAATCTTCCCGCCTCCCCCACGCTGTGACTCACTTCCGCTTCTCTGGTTCCATCCACTGCTAAATCCACTCCCAGATATCTAAAGCACTTCACTTCCTCTAGTTTTTCTCCATTCAAACTTACCTCCCAATTAACTTGTCTGTCAACCCTACTGAAGCTAATAATCTTGCTCTTATTCACATTTACTCTCAACTTTCTTCTTTCACACACTTTACCAAAGTGAGTCACCAACCTCTGTATTTTCTCACCCGAATCAGCCACCAACGCTGTATCATCAGCGAACAACAACTGACTCACTTTATAAGCCCTCTCATCCACAACAGACTGCATACTTGCTCCTCTCTCCAAAACTCTTGCATTTTCCTCCCTAACTACCCCATCCATGGAACATCAAGCAACCCTGTCGGAAGTCAACATTAAGTGGGAATCGATCACTCTCCTCTCTTCCTACTCGTACACATGCCTTACAGCCTTGGTTAAAAACTCTAGGAAACTTACCTCCCACATCATTCTTTGCTATAGAGAATGCGTGAGGAATACTTGCAGAAAAGGAAGAATTTATATGTGACATTTATGGATCTGGAGAAAGTATATGATAGCGTTCATGGAAGGCAATAAAAATATATGTAGTGGAAGGACAGATACTAGATGCAATGAAAGTTTTTAGTATGAGTGTAAGGCATGGGTGTGAGTAGGTAGATAGAAGTTGGTTATAATGGAGGAAGGTTTGTGGCAGGGGTGTGTGCTGTCACTAAGGCTGTTCATTTGTTTATGGATGGGGTGGTGAGAGAGGTAAAGGCAAGGGCCTTGGAGAAAAGGGAAGTATATGTAGTCTGTAGAGGGTGAGGTGTTCTGGGAAGTGAGTCAGTTGTTGTCTGCTGTGGACATAGCACCAGTGGCAGATTCAAGTGAGAAACTGTTGAAGTTGATTTTGGAGTCTGAGAGAATGTATGAAAGGATGAGGAAATTGAGAGTATAAATGAATAAGAGAAGATTATTAGGCTTAACAGTGTAAAGGGAAAGGTTACTTGAGATGCAAGTCTGAATGGAGAAAATTTGCAGGAAGTAGAATAATCTGGATAACTGGAATTGGACATTGCAATCTGAAATATGGAGCAGAAAAAGTGACAAAATGGATGCATTTGATGTGAAATTTAGCAGAGAAGCAGAAGATTGTGCCTGAGGACTGAGTGAAAGCTATTACTGTTCCTATATTCAGAGGAAAAGGTGCTAAGGATGTATGAAGCAACTACAGGGGAATAAGAATGACTCTTAAATATACCTGGAAAAGCATATGCAAGAGGGTTTACTAATACAGTAATGGAAGTGAGTGAATGTAGAATATGTGAAGAGCAAGGGGGTTTTAGGAAATGTAGAGGATGTGTGGATCATATCTTTGCAGTAAAGTATCTAGCAAAAGGTAACAAGCAGTATGCAGCTTTTATAGATCTGGTCTAAGCATATGACAGAGTCAAGAGGAATGCTTTATGGGATGTGTTAAGGATATATGGAGTAAGGAGACAACTGTTGGATGATGTGACAGCACTCTATGTAGGAGCAAATGCAGGTGTAACAGTGGATGTAGAGTTGGTCAAAATTTTCAGTATACAAGTGGGTATGGAGCAGGGCTGTGTGATGTCACCACACATGAAATGAAGTGATAAGCGAGATGAAAGCAAAACTAGGTAAAAGCAGTGCATAGATGTAGTATGGTGGCTAGGGACGAGCCTGTTTGCAGATGATACTGTGTTCGTTTGTTGAGAGTGAAGAGGAATTGCAGAAGATTGTAAGCATGTTTATGATGTGTGTAAGCATAGGTGACTGAAGGTAAATATGAGTAAAATTAGAGCAATTGTGCCTGAAAGGAAAGACAGAAAGTACTGATTTTGCAAAGCCCAACAGAGTGATAGAAGAAAGTGTACTAAAGTGTCTTAAAGACATGGGGAAGAAAGACTGGAAGAGGTGATACAGTTTAAATATCTGGGAGCTATCTTGGGTAAGTTTGATGATATGGAGAGATAGCTGGGAGAGCACTGTGAAGATGTTAAGCATTTGTGGTTGCTAGGCAGCAAGAGACTGTTCTGAGAGTGCTATTTTCTGTGGTTTGCAGGTTTGTTATATTTACTTTTGAGAGGGTAGAAGACCAGGCATAAGAGGCAAAGTTTAAAGTAACATGAGTGAACTGTTTGTAGAGGTTGCTGAGGGACTCCATTCTTGTTCTATGTTGGTGCCAGTTAGTGTTCAGAAGGCATTTAATCTATATGCTTTTTTCTGCTTTTGTACTAATATTATTGACATGGGGAGTGAGTGTAGTTTGTGTCTTATGTGATGCTTAGAATGATTACTCTTTTGTTCGATGGGAGAGACTGCCCACTCAAAGTGATTGGAAGGCATGAGCTGGATTCATGTCTCTTGGCAGCTAAGAGTGAGATTGAAGACTTTCGTGGAGATGCAGACATTCTGTTCTGGGTGAGTCATTGTTCTAACTGTAATACTGAGGTGCATATTCGATTTCAATATTAAGGTGTCAGGGCGTTGTGCTGTGATTGTAAAGTCATATGCATACAAAAGGACCTTCATGTTCAGATTTGCCTGAGATAATAAGTCATTTAGAAAGAGATTTGGAGAAAGAAATGCTCCTAGGGGGACTACACTGTTCAGTTATTCTTGAGAACTCCAATGGAGAGTTTAAATGTTATAGGGGTGAAGCCAAGGGAAGCAACCCTGGCATGGCAGCTGGCTATGAAGCTGTCCAAACATATTTTGTCATTGCTGTGAATGGTGCTCTTAATCATCTTACTTAAGTGAGGATGTGTCAGTGAACAGTGTCAAACTATCTGTTGATGCATGCTGTCACTAGTAGTGTGGAAGGGGGAATGTATTGGTCAAATCCTTCTAGGATGTTATGTGTGTTCAGTGCATATTGTGGTGGTAGAATGATTTGGTCTGAAGCCAAGCAGTGTGGGTGACAGTGGGATAATATATTAGATTCTGTTGTTGATAATTTTTTCATAGAGTTTGGGTACTGAGGACTGAAGTGATATAGGGTGGTAGTATGAATAGGAGTTGGGTGGTTCAGGAGTTTATTGGCAAGTTTCCATGTGTTTGGGATTTCGCTGTGCAGCCAGTTGTTGAATATACCTGTAAACGTTTGTACTGTAAGTGGACCATGGTGTATCATGAGAAGGTTTAATAAGTTGCCTGGGGCCTGTAGCATGGGATTTCTCTAAGGTTTAATTGCACTGCTTGTGTCAGTGAAGTGAAGAATGGGTGGGCATCTGTATCTAGATGGATTTTTTGGAGGTTTTCATGATCCTCTTGTTTACAAGTTGGTTTGTCACTGATTTTTTAGTAGATTTTAATGATTATGTTTGTGTGTCCTTTGGTAGATGGTGTTCCACTGGAATGGGTCAGGAGGACTTCGCAAGTGGGGGCTGGACTGGTTTGATAAGAGTGTATTTTCTTTAATGTGCACTAGGTTTGGATGCTGTGGGTCTTGTGATTCACTATCCCATACAACATTATTAAATGATTACAGCATATATAACTACAGTTCATTTGTGAAAAAGTCTAGAAATAAGCCAAGCCAAAATACTAATTGTAAATCAAATGCTATCAACTTTCCCTAGGAATATCACTCATCATGGAATGGCTTTAGCATATCATCTATCTGTCCCCTTTCATTCCATTCCCATCTATATGAAATGGATCAACCTGAAATAGCCTCTAAATTCACTGATATACACACTCAACCTAAGTCTATGTAATGAATTTAAGATGAGTTTAAACACTGTAATGTTTATTTCTTGCTTTTTCACTTCATACTATTCAGATACACACCACCAACCTCACACATAAAAATGTTCCACAGCATATAATCACCAATCATTCCTGTAGCATCTATTTTTTTTTTTTTTTTTTTTTTTTGCCGCTGTCTCCCGCGTTTGCTAGGTAGCGCAAGGAAACAGACGAAAGAAATGGCCCAACCCACCCCCATACACATGTATATACATACGTCCACACACGCAAATATACATACCTACACAGCTTTCCATGGTTTACCCCAGACGCTTCACATGCCTTGATTCAATCCACTGACAGCACGTCAACCCCGGTATACCACATCGCTCCAATTCACTCTATTCCTTGCCCTCCTTTCACCCTCCTGCATGCTCAGGCCCCGATCACACAAAATCTTTTTCACTCCATCTTTCCACCTCCAATTTGGTCTCCCTCTTCTCCTCGTTCCCTCCACCTCCGACACATATATTCTCTTGGTCAATCTTTCCTCACTCATTCTCTCCATGTGCCAGAACCATTTCAAAACACCCTCTTCTGCTCTCTCAACCACGCTCTTTTTATTTCCACACATCTCTCTTACCCTTACGTTACTTACTCGATCAAACCACCTCACACCACACATTGTCCTCAAACATCTCATTTCCAGCACATCCATCCTCCTCCACACAACTCTATCCATAGCCCACACCTTGAAACCATACAACATTGTTGGAACCAGTATTCCTTCAAACATATTCATTTTTGCTTTCCGAGATAATGTTCTCGACTTCCACACATTCTTCAAGGCTCCCAGAATCTTTGGGCCCTCCCCCACCCTATGATCCACTTCCGCTTCCATGGTTCCATCCGCTGCCAGATCCACTCCCAGATATCTAAAACACTTCACTTCCTCCAGTTTTTCTCCATTCAAACTCACCTCCCAATTGACTTGACCCTCAACCCTACTGTACCTAATAACCTTGCTCTTATTCACATTTACTCTTAACTTTCTTCTTTCACACACTTTACCAAACTCAGTCACCAGCTTCTGCAGTTTCTCACATGAATCAGCCACCAGCGCTGTATCATCAGCGAACAACAACTGACTCACTTCCCAAGCTCTCTCATCCCCAACACACTTCATACTTGCCCCTCTTTCCAAAACTCTTGCATTCACCTCCCTAACAACCCCATCCATAAACAAATTAAACAACCATGGAGACATCACACACCCCTGCCGCAAACCTACATTCACTGAGAACCAATCACTTTCCTCTCTTCCTACACGTACACATGCCTTACATCCTCGATAAAAACTTTTCACTGCTTCTAACAACTTGCCTCCCACACCATATATTCTTAATACCTTCCACAGAGCATCTCTATCAACTCTATCATATGCCTTCTCCAGATCCATAAATGCTACATACAAATCCATTTGCTTTTCTAGGTATTTCTCACATACATTCTTCAAAGCAAACACCTGATCCACACATCCTCTACCACTTCTGAAACCACACTGCTCTTCCCCAATCTGATGCTCTGTACATGCCTTCACCCTCTCAATCAATATCCTTCCATATAATTTACCAGGAATACTCAACAAACTTATACCTCTGTAATTTGAGCACTCACTCTTATCCCCTTTGCCTTTGTACAATGGCACTATGCAAGCATTCCGCCAATCCTCAGGCACCTCACCATGAGTCATACATACATTAAATAACCTTACCAACCAGTCAACAATACAGTCACCCCCTTTTTTAATAAATTCCACTGCAATACCATCCAAACCTGCTGCCTTGCCGGCTTTCATCTTCTGCAAAGCTTTTACTACCTCTTCTCTGTTTACCAAATCATTTTCCCTAACCCTCTCACTTTGCACACCACCTCGACCAAAACACCCTATATCTGCCACTCTATCATCAAACACATTCAACAAACCTTCAAAATACTCACTCCATCTCCTTCTCACATCACCACTACTTGTTATCACCTCCCCATTTGCACCCTTCACTGAAGCTCCCATTTGCTCCCTTGTCTTACGCACTTTATTTACCTCCTTCCAGAACATCTTTTTATTCTCCCTAAAATTTAATGATACTCTCTCACCCCAACTCTCATTTGCCCTTTTTTTCACCTCTTGCACCTTTCTCTTGACCTCCTGTCTCTTTCTTTCATACATCTCCCACTCAATTTCATTTTCCTGTAGCATCTACATCTGAAATATCTCTAGTCCCAAACAATTAACTCACAGTATCTGTTCAACTGTTTAGTAATTTAACACCTCTCACTTGTGCACATAGTGCACAACTATAATTGCTGAATATCTTCTTCATTTAACTATCATCTAACATGCATCTAACAAGGTAATACCATCTTAAAGGGTATGGCATGGCATCCTCATGTCTTCCTGGCAGTTTCATCATTGCACATTTCCTGTAAGCTCAATACTTATTCTCACATTTCTCATTTCAACTATGCTCAAAATTTTGTATCAAAGGAAAGAAATATTGTGAGTTTAATATGCTGGATCATGTGGCGCAGTTCAGTATATTGAATTTTCATTCATCTACCTCATCTCTGACATAGAGGTTCAGATCTCAATGATGCATGGTA
This sequence comes from Panulirus ornatus, assembly GCF_036320965.1. Lineage (NCBI taxonomy): Eukaryota > Metazoa > Arthropoda > Malacostraca > Decapoda > Palinuridae > Panulirus > Panulirus ornatus. The sequence goes on from NC_092239.1 coordinate 22,433,542, forward strand.
AAAGATTCTTTCATACATGTGACTATAAAAAAGGAATGAAGACTGCTGTAATGGGCTGTACTGAAGAAGTCAAAAATTTTCATACATGAAAACTAAAATTTCAAAAATAGACTAAAACTTACGTTCCCGGCAGTGTATAACCAGAAGGTAATAGTATGAAGCTAGTGATGGATGAATTCCAATACTGTTAAACTCAGCAATGACCTGGAGGCTGAGATGGCGTGCTTGTCGCCAGCCAGCCACTTGACTTAAAGCTTCTAGAGTGCTATTCAGGGTTCCTAGGTTTGGATTAACACCTGCTTCTCCCATAGCTGACAACAGTTCCTATAAAATGAGACAAAGAGAACTATAAACCTAATCTAGAATGATTTTTTATCAATATCTTACAAACATACTCCTTGCTCTGCTATATTTTTCTTCTACTGCATACAAAGGGGCATTTTTTTTTAGCATCAAACATAGCACTACATTACACAACTGGAACAATGATTTGCTCAGAACAGAAAGTCTCTATCTCCATAAAAGTCCTCAACCACTCTTTTAACCCCAGACAGACACGATTCCAGCTCGCATGATTCCTCAGCTCCCCCCCACTAGTACCTGAGCCACAAGGCCCCTCACTTCCTCCACCAGTACCTGAGGAACAAGGCTCCTCACCTCTCCCACCAGTACCTGCAGAATAAGGCTCTTCATCTCCCCCATCAGTACCTGAGGAAAATGCACCTTACCTCTTCCAACAGTACCTGAGGAACAAGACACCTTACCTCTCTCACCAGTACCTGAGGAACAAAGGTTCTTCATCTCCCCCATCATTGCCTGAGGGACAAGCTCCTTACCTCTCCTACCACTACCTGAGGAACAAGGCTCTTCATCTCCCCTATCAGTACCTGAGAAACATGCTCCTAAACTCTCCCACCAGTACCTGAGGAAGAAAGCTCTTCATCTCCTCCACCAGTACCTGAGGAACAAGGCTCCTTACCTCTTCTACCAGTACCCAAGGAACAAGGCTCCTTACCTTTCCCCCAACTACCTGAGGAAAAAGGGTATGTTCTTCTCCCACCAATATCAGAAAACAATGCTGCTTGCCTCTCCCACCAGTACCTGAGGAACAAGGCTCCTTAACTCTCCCACCAATACTTGAGGAGCAAGGCTCCTTGCTTTTCCCACCAGTAACTGAGAAACAAGGCTCCTTACCTCTCCCAACAGTACCAAAGGAACAAGGCTCCTACCCTCTCCCAACAGTACTTGAGGAAAAAAGACTCCTTACCTCCCCCACCAGTACCTGAGGAACAAGGCTCCTTACCTCTCCCAACAGTACCTGAGGAACATGAACCCTTACCTCTCCCATCAGGACCTGAGGAACAAGTATCTTCATCTCCTTCACCAGTACTGAGAAACAAGGCTCCTTACCTCTGCCACCAGTACCTAAGGAACAAGGCTCTTCATCTCCTCCACCAGTACCTGAGGAACAAGGCTCCTTACTTCTCCCGCCAGTACCTGAGGAACAAGGCTCTTCATCTTCTTCACCAGTACCTAAGGAACAAGGCTCCTTACCTCTCCCACCAGTACCTGAGGGACAAGGCTCTTCATCTTAACCAGTACCAGAGGAACAAAGCTCCTACCCTCTCCCACCAGTACCTGAGGAACAAGGCTCCTTACCTCTACCATTGGTATCAGAATACAAGGCTCCTTACCTCTCCTGCCAGTGCCTGAAGAACAAGGCTCCTTACCTCTCCCACCAGTTCCTGAGGAACAAGGCTCCTACCCTCTCCCACCAGTACCTGAGGATCAAGGCTCCTTAACTCTTCCATCAGTATCAGAAAACGAGACTCCTTACCTCTCTCATCAGTACCTGAAGAACAAGGCTTCTTACCTCTCCCACCAGCTCCTGAGGAACAAGGCTCCTTACCTCTCCCACCAGTATGTGAGGAACAAGGCTCCTTACCTCACCCACCAGTACCTAAGGAACAAGGCTCCTTACCTCTCCTGCCAATACCTGAAGAACAAGGCTCTTCATCTCCCCTATCAGTATCTGAAGAACAAGGTGCAACTTGGTAATCACTGAAGTGTTGGCTCAATCAATGAAGTGCTGGCTCATTATACAGCCATCACTAACTTTCCCCATACGGAGGTTGGTAGTACCGGTAATATTACTCTGGTTGGTGGCTGCCAACCAAGGAATACTTACTTACAAATCAAGATAATGTAAAGTACAGCAGGTAATAAGGACTAAAAATAAACTTACAGTCACCAACTTCCATCGAAGGTCAAATGCATCACGTAGAAATGAAGCAACCCGGATGAGAGAGTTGTACGTGTCAGCATCAAGGGGAATATCCTTTTCCTTGCATTCTTGGTAAAGCTGCCATGCTCTGTCAACCTGCAAAATCTTCCATTAGAACTAGGGGAAGATTATTTCTTCTAGTATGACTGTATAGTCATGTAAAACATCCTTTCCTGTTCAATTTCTAGGGCTAGGATAAGAATGATAAAAAAATATAGGAACCTACTATCCTGTTCATAATCTATATAAGCTCCAGTCAACATTTTCAAACACCTCAGTTTTGTGTTACTCTGAATGATAGAAAATGATAGAAAGGAAGACAGTGTTCAGTCTTGATAGCATGTCTTATAAGAAAACAGCTCCTGCACAGTTCACTAAACCTACCCAAAACAGATGGCACAAGCAACCCATAAGGTTCTACTTACACCTAATGGCTTACTTAAACCTCATGCTGAATAATGATTAACTCAGCTGACCACTGCCACCCATGCAGCAATTCATTTATTGCTTTTCATATTCTTTTCACCATTATTCAAGCAATTCATGGATGTCATATCATAATGTCATGAAATAAAGTGTAAGTGGGTGTTATGTGTTGAAATATATAAACAAGATATGTAATAATAATATCCAATGCTTTTGATGAGTCTTTACAAGTTGACATCATGGGCTACTTAGCACCTCTCTAAATCAGGCCCTTTCATCTCATGCACCCTTTGAGGATACTCCCTCAAAGGCCCAGTTCTCTGTTCTTAACGCTACCTCGCTAACGCGGGAAATGGCAAATAGTTTGAAAGAAAAGAAAAGAAATATGTATAACAATAATATTCGGGGGTTCCTTGACTACCAATGCATTACTAACCAAAGTTTCACATAAACATGCTTATATAACGAATACCAATTTTCCAACTACAGCATCAAGTTCTGAGTATCTGCACAACTTTTCCCTCCTGTAGGGTAAGTATCACATTGGCTGCAGGATACTCCTAGCCAAGCCTAGCTTGATCAAGGACAATGTTGGCATGAAGTCAAGCACAGCAAAGTGTGAGTGAGATAATCATATCACCTAAGTTGTGTCATCCACAATCTGCCTCTGTCTTTCTATCTTACTGTGACCCTCACTGCATGCATAAGTCCACAAGTTACCTTGATGTAGTACAAACTTTTGATAACTCTGACTTATTTACTGCTCTGTACTTTTAGATATGACCTCTAAGTATGAAGCTAATGATGTGAGTGGCACTTTTAGATATGACCTCTAAGTATTAAGATAATGATGTGAGTGGTGCTACCAAAAGGAGGGCATTGAAACTGATATCCTCAGGGCAGAAAGTGGACTTACTCAATTGCCTTGCACATAGCAAAAGTGCTGTGTTTGGTGGGAGGCATTTTGGTGTTAATGAGGCAACAATGAGAACCATAAAGAAAAATGAGGCAGCCTTTTGAGTGGCATAGCTGTTTGGTTGCTCTGTTGGAGTAAAGCGGTCAAGTGCACAGCATTAGGGGTGATGTAGTTCCATCATACTGCACAGCATTATTTCTTTATAATTCTTTACACAGTTTTGTGTAATCTATTCTTTTAAGTTATACATATTTCTGAAATATAACATGCTAACTGATAAGCATGAAGTGTTTATCATTGGATCACCCCCTAAACCTTATTTCCCATAAGGAAGTATCTTGCCTAAAGTGATTTTGTCAACCATGAGGTCTTGAATGTAACCCATGGTTGCCAAGGAACCTCTGTACAATATTTCTCAGAAGTGCTCAAGAGCTAAACAAAGGGCTCCCTGATGTCCCATTAAATCTGGTCCTTTAATCTTTATTCATGCTCTTTACAATTCGTTCATTATATTTTGTTTATCATTATGAGTGTAAGGAGCTAGGAATTTGCTACAACTGAGGAAGAATTTGCCTGAACAAAGCCACCCCCAAAAAGAAAGTTATGCTAGTTTTATCTCTTTATGCACACTAGACCTAAAACTTTGAAATCAATTCCCACATCAAAAATTCCATAACTATGATCATGGGAAACTGTGGTGATCTCAAAAGACACAAACAATCTAAGAAGGGTATAAGAACCCAACCAAAGGTGCCCTAGAAAGCAAGACTTCCTATATTAACTGCATTTCTGCCCTTGGGGCAGCCCTGGTCCCTCATTGCTTCATGACATGGTAATAGACAAAGTGTGGGGTTGCCAGATTAGTGGGCTAAGTGATTGTAACCCATCCACCATGACCTAGAGGGTGATCTTTGTCTCAAGAAGCTTCTAATACTTCTATGAGCAAAACAGCCTCAATGAAACAGAAAACCTCCTTCCCCCAGGATCAAGTAACAAGAATCTCTTGTCTGAAATTCCACTCAACATAATTAAGTAGAACCAAACCAGAAGAGAGAATCTTGGGGAGAAGAGAGTGGTGAGACAAGTCTCCTTGGAAAGGAGATTTGTCTGAGGAGAGATTGAGTGAGGAATGGCAAAAGGTGAGAGCAAATGATGAAAGGGGAGTGGGTGAGGAATGGGATGTATTTACGGAAGCAGTGATGGCATGTGCAAGAGATGCATGTTGCATGAGAAAGTTGGGAAGTGGGCAGATTAGGAAGGGTAGTGATTGGTGGAATGAAAAAGTAAAGTTGTTAGTGAAAGAGAAGTGAGAGGTATGTGGATGATACTTGCAGAGAAGGAGTGCAAATGACTGGGAGATGTATAAGAGAAAGCAGCAGGAGGTCAAGAGAAAGTGCAAGAGTTGAAAAAGAGGGCAAATAAGAGATGGCATGAGAGAGTATCAATAAACTTTAGGGGGGATAAAAAGATGCTTTGGAAGGAGGTAAATAATGTGCCTAAGACAAAAGGACAAATGGGAACATCGGTGAAGGGGGCAAGGGGGGATGTTATTGATTGGTTGATAAGGATACTCAATGTATGTCTAGATCATGGTGAAGAGCCTGAGGATTAGTGGAATACATGTATAGTGTCACTTTACAAAGGCAAAGGAGATAAAGGTGAGTGTTCAAACTACAGAGGCATAAGTTTGTTGAGTATTCCTAGAAAATTGTATGGGAGGGTAATGATTGAGAGGTTGAAGGCATGTACAAAGCATCCGATTGGGAAGAAGCAATGTTGTTTCAGAAGTAGTAGAGGATGTATGGATCAGGTGTTTGCTTTGAAGAATGTGTGTGAGAAATACTTAGAAAAATAGATGGATTTGTAAGTGGCATTTATGGATCTGGAGAAGGCATATGATAGGGCTGATAGAGATGCTTTGTAGAAGGTATGAAGAATATATGGTGTGGGAGGTAAACCGCAAGAATCGGTGAAAAGATATTATCAAAGGTGTAAGGCATGTAAGGCATGTGTACGAGCAGGAAGAAAGGAGAGTGACTGGTTCCCAGTGAACGTCGGTCTGTGGAAAAGGTGTGAGATGTCCTCACAGCTATTTAATTTGATTATAGATGGGATGGACAGGGAGGTAAATACAAAAGTTTTGGAGAGAGGGGTGAGTATGCAGTCTGTTGGGGATGAGAGAGCCTGGGAAGTGAGTCAATTGTTGTTTGCCAACGATACAGCACTGGTGGCTGATTCAAAAGAGAAACTACAGAAGTTGGTGACTGAGTTTGGAAAAGTGTGTGAAAGGAGAAATTTGAGAGTAAATGTGAATAAGAGCAAGGTTATTTGGTTCAGCAGGGTAGAGGGGACAAGTTAGTCGAGATATAAGTTTGAATGGAGGGAAGTGAAATGTTTTCAATATCTGGGAGTGGAATTAGCAGCGAATGGAACCATGGAAGTGGAAGTGAGTCACAGGAAGGTGGAGGGATTGAAGATGCTGGGAGCAATGAGGTATGTGAGGATACAGAGAACATTACCTCGGAGAGCAAAAATGGGTGTGTTTGATGGAATAGTTGTTCCAAAAATATCATATGGTTGTAGGGCATGGGCTATAGATAGGGTTGTACTAAAGAGGGTGAATGTGTTGGAAATGAAATGTTTGAGGAAAATATGTGGTGTGAGGTGGTTTAATCGAGTAAGTAATGAAAGGGTAAGAGAGATGTGTGGAAATAAAACAAGTGTGGTTGACAGAGCAGACGAGGGTGTGTTGAAATGGTTTGGACATATGGAGAGAATGCGTCAGCAAAGGTTGACAGAGATGTATGTGTCAGTATGTGTCAGAGGTGTAGGGAACAAGGAGAAGTAAGAGACCAAATTGGAGGTGGAAGGATGGAGTGAAAAAGATTTTGAGTAATCGGGGCCTGAACATACAAGAGGTTGAGAGACGTGCAAGGAATAGAGTGAATTAGAACAAAGTTGCATACTGTGGTAGATGTGCTGTCAATGAACTGAACCAGGGCATGTGTAACATCCAGGGTAAACCATGGACAGGTATGTGGGGCCAGGATGTGGATAGGGAGCTGTGGTTTTGGTGCATTACACATGGCAGCTAGAGAATGAGGGTGAATGAACGTGTCCTTTTCTGTCTATTTTCCTGGTGCTGCCTCACTGAAGCAGGGGGCAGTGATGCTATTTCCTGTGGGGCGGGATAGTCCCAGGAATGGATGCAGGAAAGCAAATATGAATATGTACATGTGTATATAAGTGTATGTCTGTGTAAGTGTATGTATATGTGTATATGTATATGTGTGTTTATGTATATATAAACACGTATATGAGTGGATGGGCCATTCTTCATCTGTTTCCTGGCACTACCTCACTGATGCGGAAAATGGCAAGCAAGAGGTGGAGGGGATAAGGAGAAGCAGGAGACCAAATTGGAGGTGGAAGGATGGAGTGAAAAAGATTTTGAGCGATCGGGACCTCAACATACAAAAGGGTGAGAAGCAAGCAATGGACTGAACCAGGGCATAAGAAATGTCTGGGGTAAACAATGGAATGGTCCATGGAGCCTAGATGTGGATAGGGAGTTGTGGTTTTGGTGCATTACACATAGCAGCTGGAGAATGAGCGTGAATGCATGCGTCCTTTTCTGTGTTTTCCTGACGCTGCCTCGCTGAAACAGGAGGAAGCGATGCAGTTTCCTATGGGCTGGGATAGTGCCAGGAATGGATGCAGGCAAGCAAATATGAATATGTACATGTGTATATAAGTATATGTCTTTGTATGTGTATGTTTACGTATGTATATGTGTATATGTATATGAGCATTTATGTATATATATATATGTATACATTGAAATGTATAGGTATGTATATGTGCATGTGTGGATGTGTATGTAAATACATGAGTATATGGATGGGTTGGGCCATTCTTTCATGTGTTTCCTTGCACTACCTCGCTAATGCAGGAGACAGCGACAAAGTATAATAAATAAAAAAAAATAAAAAATAATAAAAATGGGAAGGTCTGTGGTTTTGGCACATTTCAATGATAGCTAGAGACTGAGTTTGAATGAATGTAGCCTCTTTTGTCTTTTTCCTGGCTGAAACAGAGGCCAGCAATGCTGTTTCCTGTGGGGCGGGGGCAGGGTGACACTGAGAATGAATGAAGGCAAGCAAGTATGAAGATGCACATGTGTACATATGTCTGTTTATGCATATGTATATGTGTATATATGTTGATATGTACATGTGTATATAAGTATATGTCTTTGTATGTGTATGTTTACGTATGTATATGTGTATATATGTTGATATGTACATGTGAATATGTGTAGATGGTTTGTTCTTCATCTGTTTCCAGGTGCTACCTCGCCAACGCTGGAGACAGCGACAAAGTATAATAAATAAAAAAAAATAAAAAATAATAAAAATGGGAAGGTCTGTGGTTTTGGCACATTACACATGATTGCTAGAGACTGAGTTTGAATGAATGTAGCCTCTTTTGTCTTTTTCCTGGCTGAAACAGAGGCCAGCAATGCTGTTTCCTGTGGGGCGGGATAGTCCCAGGAATGGATGCAGGAAAGCAAATATGAATATGTACATGTGTATATAAGTATATGTCTTTGTATGTGTATGTTTACGTATGTATATGTGTATATATGTTGATATGTACATGTGTATATAAGTATATGTCTTTGTATGTGTATGTTTACGTATGTATATGTGTATATGTATATGAGCATTTATGTATATATAAACACGTATATGAGTGGATGGGCCATTCTTCATCTGTTTCCAGGTGCTACCTCGCCAACGCTGGAGACAGCGACAAAGTATAATAAATAAAAAAAAATAAAAAATAATAAAAATGGGAAGGTCTGTGGTTTTGGCACATTACACATGATTGCTAGAGACTGAGTTTGAATGAATGTAGCCTCTTTTGTCTTTTTCCTGGCTGAAACAGAGGCCAGCAATGCTGTTTCCTGTGGGGCGGGATAGTCCCAGGAATGGATGCAGGAAAGCAAATATGAATATGTACATGTGTATATAAGTATATGTCTTTGTATGTGTATGTTTACGTATGTATATGTGTATATGTATTTATTTAGTATATTATCCCTGAGGATAGAGGAGAAAGAATACTTACCACGCATTCCCCACGTGTCGTAGAAGGTGACTAAACGGGATGGGAGAGGGGGGGGCTAGAAACCCTACCCTCCTTGTATTTAAACTTTCTAAAAGGGGAAAAAGAAGAAGGAGTCATGCAGGGAGTGCTCATGCTCCTCGAAGGCTTAGATAGGGGTGGCTAAATGTGTGTGGATGTAACCAAGATGAGAAAAATGAAGAGATAGGTAGTATGTTTGAGGAAAGGAACCTGCATGTTTTGGCTCTGAGTGAAACGAAGCTCAAGGGTAAAGGGGAAGAGTGGATTGGGAATGTTTGGGAAGTAAAGTCAGGGGTTGGTGAGAGGACAAGAGCAAAGGAAGGAGTAGCACTACTCCTGAAATAGGAGTGGTGGGAGTACGTGATAGAGTGTAAGAAAGTAAATTCTAGATTGATATGGGTAAAACTGAAAGTGGATGGAGAGAGATGGGTGATTATTGGTGCATATGCACCTGGGCATGGGAAGAAAGATCATTAGAGGCAAGTGTTGGAGAAGCTGAATGAGTGTGTTGGTAGTTTTGATGCACGAGACCGGGTTCTAGTAATGGGTGATTTGAATGCAAAGGTGAGTAATGTGGCAGTTGAGGGAATAAACGGTGTACATGGGGTGTTCAGTGTTGTAAACGGAAATGGTAAAGAGCTTGTAGATTTGTGTGCTGAAAAAGACTGGTGACTGGGAATACCTGGTTTAAAAAGAGATATATGTAAGAATATGTATGTAACTAGAAGAGATGGCCAGAGAGCGTCATTGGATTAAATGTTAATTGATAGGCGAGTTAAAGAGAGACTTTTGGATGTTAATGTGGTGAGAAGTGCAACTGGAGGGATGTCTGATCATTATCTTGTGGAGGTGAAGGTGAAGATTTGTAGAGGTTTTCAGAAAAGAAGAGAGAATGTTGGGGTGAAGAGAGTGGTGAGAGTAAGTGAGCTTGGGAAGGAGACTTGTGTGAGGAAGTACCAGGAAAGACTGAGTACAGAATGGAAAAAGGTGAGAACAAATGACGTAAGGGGAGTGGGGGAAGAATGGGATGTATTTAGGGAAGCAGTGATGGATTGTGCAAAAGATGCTTGTGGCATGAGAAGTGTGGGAGGTGGGCAGATTAGAAAGGGTAGTGAGAGTTGGGTTGAAGAAGTAAGATTATTAGTGAAAGAGAAGAGAGAGACATTAGGATGATTTTTGCAGGGAAATAATGCAAATGACTGGGATATGTATAAAAGAGAGAGGCAGGAGGTCAAGAGAAGGGTGCAAGAGGTGAAAAATAGGGCAATGAGAGTTGAGGTGAGAGAGTATCATCAAATTTTAGGAAGAATAAATAGATGTTTTGGAAGAAGGCAAACAAAAAGCGTAAGACAAGGGAACAAATGGGAACATCAGTGAAGGGGGCTAATGGGGAGGTGATAACAAGTGGTGATGTGAGAAGGAGATGAAGTGAGTATTTTGAAGGTTTGTTGAATGTGTTTGATGATAGAGTGGCAGATATAGGGTGTTTCGGTCAAGGTGGTGAGCAAAGTGAGATGGTTAGGGAGAATGATTTGGTAAACAAAGAAGAGGTAGTAAAAGCTTTGCGGAAGATGAAAGCTGGCAAGGCAGTGAGTTTGGAAGGTATAGCAATGGAATTTATTAAAAAGGGGGGTGACTGCATTGTTGCCTGGTTGGTAAGGTTATTTAATGTGTGTATAACTCATAGTGCAGTGCCTGAGGATTGGCAGAAGGCTTGCATAGTGTCATTGTATGAAGGCAAAGGGGATAAAAGTGAGTGCTCCAATTACAGAGGTATAAGTCTGTGTTTTTTTTTTTTTTTCATACTATTCGCTATTTCCCGTGATAGCGAGGTAGCGTTAAGAACAGAGGACTGGGCCTTTGAGGGAATATCCTCACCTGGCCCTCTTCTCTGTTCCTTCTTTTGGAAAAATTAAGAAAAAAAAAAAACGAGAGGGGAGGATTTCCTCCCCTCTCGTTTTTTTTTTTTTGTCTGTGTATGTATATATATATATGTATACATTGAAATGTATAGGTATGTATATGTGCATGTGTGGATGTGTATGTAAATACATGAGTATATGGATGGGTTGGGCCATTCTTTCATGTGTTTCCTTGCACTACCTCGCTAATGCAGGAGACAGCGACAAAGTATAATAAGCTAAATAAAATATATGTATATGAGTGGATGGGCCGTTCTTCATCTGTTTCCTGGCGCTCCCTCAATGATGCGGGAAATGGCAATCAAGAGGTGGAAGTAATTAGGAGAAGCATGAGACCAAAGTGGATGTGGAAGGATGGAGTAAAAAAGATTTTGAGTGATCAAGGCCTGAACATAGAGAAGGGTGATAGTCAGGCAATAGACTGAACTATGGAATGTGAAATGTCTGGGGTATATATGTATATATATGTATGTGTGTGTGTGTGTATATGTGCGTATGTATGTGTATGTGTGTGTATGTGTATATGTATATATATATGTATATTATCCCTGGGGATAGGGGTGAAAGAATACTTCCCACGTATTCCTCGCGTGTCGTAGAAAGCGACTAGAGGGGACGGGAGCGGGGGGCCAGAAATCCTCCCCTCCTTGTATTAACTTTCTAAAATGGGAAACAGAAGAAGGAGTCACGCGGGGAGTGCTCATCCTCCTCGAAGGCTCAGAGTGGGGTGCCTAAATGTGTGTGGATGTAACCAAGATGTGAAAAAAGGAGAGATAGGTAGTATGTTTGAGGAAAGGAACCTGGATGTTTTGGCTCTGAGTGAAACGAAGCTCAAGGGTAAAGGGGAAGAGTGGTTTGGGAATGTCTGGGGAGTAAAGTCAGGGGTTAGTGAGAGGACAAGAGCAAGGGAAGGAGTAGCAATACTCCTGAAACAGGAGTTGTGGGAGTATGTGATAGAATGTAAGAAAGTAAATTCTCGATTAATATGGGTAAAACTGAAAGTTGATGGAGAGAGGTGGGTGATTATTGGTGCATATGCACCTGGGCATGAGAAGAAAGATCATGAGAGGCAAGTGTTTTGGGAGCAGCTGAATGAGTGTGTTAGTGGTTTTGATGCACGAGACCAGGTTATAGTGATGGGTGATTTGAATGCAAAGGTGAGTAATGTGGCAGTTGAGGGAATAATTGGTATACATGGGGTGTTCAGTGTTGTAAATGGAAATGGTGAAGAGCTTGTAGATTTATGTGCTGAAAAAGGACTGATGATTGGGAATACCTGGCTTAAAAAGCGAGATATACATAAGTATACTTATGTAAGTAGGAGAGATGGCCAGAGAGCGTTATTGGATTACGTGTTAATTGACAGGCATGCGAAAGAGACTTTTGGATGTAAATGTGCTGAGAGGTGCAACTGGAGGGATGTCTGATCATTATCTTGTGGAGGCTAAGGTGAAGATTTGTATGGGTTTTCAGAAAAGAAGAGTGAATGTTGGGGTGAAGAGGGTGGTGAGAGTAAGTGAGCTTGGGAAGGAGACCTGTGTGAGGAAGTACCAGGAGAGACTGAGTACAGAATGGAAAAAGGTGAGAACAATGGAAGTAAGGGGAGTGAGGGAGGAATGGGATGTATTTAGGGAATCAGTGATGGATTGCGCAAAAGATGCTTGTGGCATGAGAAGAGTGGGAGGTGGGTTGATTAGAAAGGGTAGTGAGTGGTGGGATGAAGAAGTAAGAGTATTAGTGAAAGAGAAGAGAGAGGCATTTGGACGATTTTTGCAGGGAAAAAATGCAATTGAGTGGGAGATGTATAAAAGAAAGAGACAGGAGGTCAAGAGAAAGATGCAAGAGGTGAAAAAAAGGGCAAATGAGAGTTGGGGTGAGAGAGTATCATTAAATTTTAGGGAGAATAAAAAGATGTTCTGGAAGGAGGTAAATAAAGTGCGTAAGACAAGGGAGCAAATGGGAACTTCAGTGAAGGGCGCAAATGGGGAGGTGATAACAAGTAGTGGTGATGTGAGAAGGAGATGGAGTGAGTATTTTGAAGGTTTGTTGAATGTGTTTGATGATAGAGTGGCAGATATAGGGTGTTCTGGTCGAGGTGGTGTGCAAAGTGAGAGGGTTAGGGAAAATGATTTGGTAAACAGAGAAGAGGTAGTGAAAGCTTTGCGGAAGATGAAAGCCGGCAAGGCAGCAGGTTTGGATGGTATTGCAGTGGAATTTATTACAAGAGGGGGTGACTGTATTGTTGACTGGTTGGTAAGGTTATTTAATGTATGTATGACTCATGGTGAGGTGCCTGAGGATTGGCGGAATGCGTGCATAGTGCCATTGTACAAAGTCAAAGGGGATAAGAGTGAGTGCTCAAATTACAGAGGTATAAGTTTGTTGAGTATTCCTGGTAAATTATATGGGAGGGTATAATGATTGAGAGGGTGAAGGCATGTACAGAGCATCAGATTGGGGAAGAGCAGTGTGGTTTCAGAAGTGGTAGAGGATGTGTGGATCAGGTGTTTGCTTTGAAGAATGTATGTGAGAAATACTTAGAAAAGCAAATGGATTTGTATGTAGCATTTATGGATCTGGAGAAGGCATATGATAGAGTTGATAGAGATGCTCTGTGGAAGGTATTAAGAATATATGGTGTGGGAGGCAAGTTGTTAGAAGCAGTGAAAAGTTTTTATCGAGGATGTAAGGCATGTGTACGTGTAGGAAGAGAGGAAAGTGATTGGTTCTCAGTGAATGTGGGTTTGCGGCAGGGGTGTGTGATGTCTCCATGGTTGTTTAATTTGTTTATGGATGGGGTTGTTAGGAAGGTAAATGCAAGAGTTTTGGAAAGAGGGGCAAGTATGCAGTCTGTTGGGGATGAGAGAGCTTGGGAAGTGAGTCAGTTGTTGTTCGCTGATGATACAGCGCTGGTGGCTGATTCATGTGAGAAACTGCAGAAGCTGGTGACTGAGTTTGGTAAAGTGTGTGGAAGAAGAAAGTTAAGAGTAAATGTGAATAAGAGCAAGGTTATTAGGTACAGTAGGGTTGAGGGTCAAGTCAATTGGGAGGTGAGTTTGAATGGAGAAAAACTAGAGGAAGTGAAGTGTTTTAGATATCTGGGAGTGGATCTGGCAGCGGATGGAACCATGGAAGCGGAAGTGGATCATAGGGTGGGGGAGGGGGCGAAAATTCTGGGGGCCTTGAAGAATGTGTGGAAGTCAAGAACATTATCTCGGAAAGCAAAAATGGGTTTGTTTGAAGGAATAGTGGTTCCAACAATGTTGTATGGTTGCGAGGCGTGGGCTATGGATAGAGTTGTGCGCAGGAGGATGGATGTGCTGGAAATGCAATGTTTGAGGACAATGTGTGGTGTGAGGTGGTTTGATCGAGTGAGTAACGTAAGGGTAAGAGAGATGTGTGGAAATAAAAAGAGCATGGTTGAGAGAGCAGAAGAGGGTGTTTTGAAGTGGTTTGGGCACATGGAGAGAATGAGTGAGGAAAGATTGACCAAGAGGATATATGTGTCGGAGGTGGAGGGAACGAGGAGAAGAGGGAGACCAAATTGTAGGTGGAAAGATGGAGTGAAAAAGATTTTGTGTGATCGGGGCCTGAACATGCAGGAGGGTGAAAGGAGGGCAAGGAATAGAGTGAATTGGAGCGATGTGGTATACCGGGGTTGACGTGCTGTCAGTGGATTGAATCAAGGCATGTGAAGCGTCTGGGGTAAACCATGGAAAGCTGTGTAGGTATGTATATTTGCGTGTGTGGACGTATGTATATACATGTGTATGGGGGGGTTGGGCCATTTCTTTCGTCTGTTTCCTTGCGCTACCTCGCAAATGCGGGAGACAGCGACAAAGTATAATAAATAAAAAAAAATAAAAAATAATAAAAAATGGGAAGGTCTGTGGTTTTGGCACATTACACATGATAGCTAGAGACTGAGTTTGAATGAATGTAGCCTCTTTTGTCTTTTTCCTGGCTGAAACAGAGGCCAGCAATGCTGTTTCCTGTGGGGCGGGGGCAGGGTGACACTGAGAATGAATGAAGGCAAGCAAGTATGAAGATGCACATGTGTACATATGTCTGTTTATGCATATGTATATGTGTATATATGTTGATATGTACATGTGAATATGTGTAGATGGTTTGTTCTTCATCTGTTTCCAGGTGCTACCTCGCCAACGCTGGAGACAGCGACAAAGCAAAATAAGTAAATAAATATTATTTTTTCATTTATCATACTAGACTGCCATTTCCCATGTCAGTGAGGTAGCATCAGGAAAAAGAAGAAGAGTGGCCAATCCACTTATATACACATATATATACATAAACATCCATACAGGCACATATACATACATATACATATCAATGTATACATATACATACAAAGACTTATACATACTTACTTGCCTTCATCCATTCCTAGCTCTACCCCTTCCCACATAATTGCAGTTTCCCACGTCAGCAAGGAAGTGCAAGGAAACAGACGAAGAATGACCCACCCACTCATATGAACGTATATATACATAAACGCCCATATATGCACATTTTTCTTTTTCTTTCAAACTATTCGCCATTTCCCGCATTAGCGAGGTAGCATTAAGAACAGAGGACTGGGCCTTGAGGGAATACCCTCACCTGGCCCAATTCTCTGTTCCTTCTTTTGGAAAATTAAAAAAAAAATGAGAGGGGAGGATTTCCAGCCCCCCGCTCCCTCCCCTTTTAGTCGCCTTCTACGACACGCAGGGAATACGTGGGAAGTATTCTTTCTCCCCTATCCCCAGGGATATACATACATATACATATCAACATATGCATACACATACACAGACATATACATACATATACACATGTATATGTTCGTACTTGCTTACCTTCATCCATTCCTGTCACTAACCCGCCACACAGGAAACAGCATCATTACCCTCTGTTTCAGCAAGGTAGTGCGAGGAAAACAGCCAAGGCCAACTAGTGCATCTGTTTTGAGCTCATGGAAGAACCTAGCCCAAATACTATTCTTGTCATCCTTCACAAATTCACTTTCAAGAATCTACAACAAAATAAGAAACTATACATATTTCTACAACTGCTCTTCTTTTCATCACATACCTGGTAATACTGAGCCATACCACGAATAAGGGCACAATATGCTGCTGATCCTTTGTTGCTCAAAGATGTAAATAATTCTTCAGCCAGTCCATCATCTCTGGAGAAATATATCAGTAATTCAAAAGTGAATAATTAAAGAGTAAATCCTGTAAAGCTGAAAACACATCTCTGTCATATGCAAAAGCCCAACCTAGGGTCTTCCACATACACTGATAAAATACTGCTTGAGAAGCTAAGATGGTATTTTGAGTGGATATAAGAATTTAAGAACATGAAGACAGCAAAATAAGGTCTGAAAGAGATTTGAAACCAAAGGAAAACAGAAAAAAGAGCTCATGTAGCATAATCTTGTGTGTAGAATGGATAAAAGATACATAGTTTCATGCTGAATACCCATATCTAGACTTGTGGCATGGTTACATCCCTGGATAACTCACTGCAAGTTGAAACATCACAAGTTCAGCTTTTGAAACCTATCCTACAAGTAAAGTTGTTGAACAAAAATCCTCATAAACTAATTCTGAAAAATGGACCATAACTGAAATAACTCTTCATCCTATATTAGTATATTTCATCCTACTTAAAAGGGTACTGAAACAAGGTGACAAGGGCTTTAGGTTGAAGGGGCACAATAGTTGTCATCATCATCCCTGATTTATCCGATTCCACAACTGTTGCCTAACAAAGGTAATATAGTAATGCAAACTATATTAAACAGACTTACCAAAAAAATGTGGTGATGACAGGTTAAGGTGGTGAAGGAGTAGAATCAGGTAGAATGAGGGCTACTGGGAGTACCTACCTACCTAAGATAACTTATGACAAGATCTTGCCAAAATGGCAGGGCTAGCAGATGGCACTCAATGAATCTCATGCATCTTATGGATCTGTAGCATCTAGAGCATTGCAAGATCTGTATTCCATCAAGAATCCAATGATAACTCCACTGTATAAAATAAATTATCGAAGATTATTTACAAGGTACTGGTTTATCAAATACAGATGTTGTAAGATCTTGTACAGCCCTTGTGCAATGATGTCACAAATCATGTGCACATTTCAAACTTCTGCCATATGGGTGATTATCTCTGCTGTGGTGACTGCTGGTAGACTGTATGTAGCACTGATATAAAACACTTGCCTACGTCAGTGAGCAACAAAATGGCATACACATATGTGGTGTGCTCAAACAGAACTGAAGGCAGGCCTGTCCATCTACTGGTATCCTTCAAATAAAGGAGCCAGATTTAGTTAGTTGCTGAGAAAAGATGATTTTGGCAACCTTCCAGCAATTCCAAATTATGCAGTGCACATTTCATTATTGGTAAGGTAGACCTGGTCCTAAGCCACTAATTCTAAACATTTAGAATTTTGCACTTCACCTGTAAATGATGTAGCTTGAGATGTAGCAAAAATCATTTATGCTGCTTATACTTGGCCAGTGTACCATATAAATGATTTCGTTATGTAGTAAGGTAGTAGTTGGTAGGCACTCACTGACCAAGGAGTTATATTACCAGTACTACCTGCTGTGCATCATAAGTTTTAGTAGTGGCTGCGAAGTGAGCCAGCACTTCATTGGTTGTCAAGGTGCACTCCTCTCAGCCAAGTAGCTCTCTTTATCTCTACCTCACCCACACATGGATTGCTGGCATTCTTTCCATGAACATACAGTCTCTTCATGTCATACATGCCATATCACTTGACAACACTTGGCCCGCACAATTCATTCTTTGTAATTCTAGATTTTCCATGCTGTGAGCACCATGTGCTAGCCTCGCCTTTTGGCAAAATGGTAGGTGCAACAGACAGAAGCAACAGGTAGGAACAAAAAGCAGAAGCATGAGGCAGAAATATGAAGAAGTAGTAGGAAGGAACATTAGGCAGGGACATCAGGTAAAAGTAGGAGGTTGGGATTTTAGGCAGGAACATTAAATAGAAGTAGTCAGTAGGAATATAAGAAACAGAGTGCCAGAGTTGCCCCCTGCCAATGGCCTATTAAGGGTGACACTAAAGGCTAAAAAGTACCAGTAAAGTTCACCACATATGGAGACTCTTTTGCCTTAGCCTCCCCCTTGAGGTAGTTCCCAGAGGGAATGGGTTTCAGAGGTACAGATTGACAGATAAATAGATAGATAGTAACATAACAAGCAAAGCCTCTCTTAAAATGATTTTTGTTTTCAAATTTTTGAGGTAAGATTAATGATCCACTATCACAGTTTATTTGATCACAATAATGTTTTTTGCAACGTCATCATCAAGACCTTTAACATACTTTGAGAGATTTAATGTACGAGAATCCATAATAAGATGCCCCAGGTGAAAGTATAAAGTATGTTATCATTAGTCCAATGTCAGTGCTAGGCCTTTTGCTGTTACTTTGATCACCAATGATATCACAAGCAACTCATGTGTAATGTTATTTGCACATGGACTATATCACATGAAGGCACTTGAAATTTCGGATAATACTGGTGCTATACTCATTCTAGACCTGTCCTTCTGTGTATTAGATGTAACATGACTTTTGGAACAAATGTTTTGTGCAAAAAAAGTGTCTTACAAGCAGCAAAATACAGTCTATATTAAGAAAAATGGCTGGATTTGTATGTGGTGTTTATGTATGTAGAGAAAGCATATAAGATTGATAGAGATGTCCTGTGGAAGGTATTACTAATATACAGTGTGGGAGAAAAGCTGCTAGAAGCAGTTAAATGTTTCTATCAAGGGTGTATGTCATGTGTATGATTACAAAGTGAAGGCTGGTCTGTGGCAGGGGTGTGTAATGTTATTATGGTTGTTCAATTTGTTCATGGATAGGGTGGTGAGGGAAGCAAACACGTCTTGGAGAGAGGGGCAAGTATGCAGTCCGTAGGGGATGAGAGGGCCTGGAAAGTGAGTCAACTGTTGTTTGCCAATGATACAGCACTGGTGATAGATTTAAGTGAGAAACTGCAGAACTTGAGGGCTGAATTTGGAAGAATGTGAGAATGAAGGAAATTGAGAGTAAACATGAATAAAATCAAGGTTAATAATTAGGTGCAGCAGGATTGAGGGACAGGTTAAGTTGGCTGTGAATTTGAATGGAGAAAAATTGGAGGAAGTGAAGTGTTTTAGATACCTGGGAGTGGACATGGCAGCAAATGGAACCATGGAAGTGGAAGTGAGCCACAGGGTGGGTGAGGGGGCAAAGATTCCAGGAGTTATGGAGAATGTGTGGAAAAAGAGACTGTTATCTGGGAGGGCAAATATGGATATATATGAAGGAACAGTAATCTCAACAATATTTCATGGATGCAAGGCATGGGCTATAGATAAGGTTGTGTGTAGGAGGGTGGATGTTTTGGAAATGAAAAAGTGAGGAGAACAGGTGGCTTGATTGAGTGGTTAATGGAAGAGTAAGAGAAAGTTGTGGTAATAAAAACACTGTAGTTGAGAGAGCTGAAGTGTGCATTGAAATGGTCTGGACAAATGGAGAGAATGAGTGAGGAAAGGTTGATAAAAAGGATACATGTGTAAGAAGTGGTAGGAACAAGAAGAATGGGGAGACTAAATTCAAGATGGAAGGATGGAGTGAAAAAGATTATGAGTAATAGGGATCTGAACATGCAGGAGGGGGAGAGGGGTGCATAGGATAGTATGAATTAAAATGATGTGGTATACAGGGGAAAGATTTGCAGGGCAGAGCTATAGATAAGGAGCTATGGTTTTAGTACATTACACATGATAAAGACTGGATAATTACACATGATGACTAGAGAATGGATATGAATGGATGGGGCCTTTCTTTATCTGCCCTTGGTGCTACCTCACTAACAAAGGAAACGGTGATCAAGTATGAAAGAAAAAGAATAATGAAAATATATGAGGTATAGAAGAACTTTACAATTCAGGGAGGTGAAGCAAGGTGAGGTGAATGATTGTATTTCAGTTGAAAACATTCTACAGGTAATGTTTCTGTATAGCTCTCTTCGGGAGGTCTTATTAATGCATGAACTAATGCTTATCTACATATTCAGGGAACATACACAACAAAATGCTACCTAACCCATGAAAGATCCCAAAGAAATGTGGATCTAACAAACAGGCAGATACCTATCATTTTTTTGTATATGTTGTATATCATTTCCATTACTTGGATAACATTTTGAGTCTTATTTCCATTATTTACAAACATTCTGAGTATTTTTCTCTCTTTTGTCCAGTCTCTAACCTCCTATTCATATGGAAATGTTAGTCATAATAAAGTGTGATTCAATTCCACATGAGCATTTTCTGATACCTATCCTGTGCTTTTTTTTTTTTCTTTTTTTGCTTTGTCGCTGTCTCCCGCGTTTGCGAGGTAGCGCAAGGAAACAGACGAAAGAAATGGCCCAACCCACCCCCATACACATGTATATACATATGTCCACACACGCAAATATACATACCTACACAGCTTTCCATGGTTTACTCCAGACGCTTCACATGCCTTGATTCAATCCACTGACAGCACGTCAACCCCGGTATACCACATCGCTCCAATTCACTCTATTCCTTGCCCTCCTTTCACCCTCCTGCATGTTCAGGCCCCGATCACACAAAATCTTTTTCACTCCATCTTTCCACCTCCAATTTGGTCTCCCTCTTCTCCTCGTTCCCTCCACCTCCGACACATATATCCTCTTGGTCAATCTTTCCTCACTCATTCTCTCCATGTGCCCAAACCATTTCAAAACACCCTCTTCTGCTCTCTCAACCACGCTCTTTTTATTTCCACACATCTCTCTTACCCTTACGTTACTTACTCGATCAAACCACCTCACACCACACATTGTCCTCAAACATCTCATTTCCAGCACATCCATCCTCCTGCGCACAACTCTATCCATAGCCCACGCCTCGCAACCATACAACATTGTTGGAACCACTATTCCTTCAAACATACCCATTTTTGCTTTCCGAGATAATGTTCTCGACTTCCACACATTCTTCAAGGCTCCCAGAATTTTCGCCCCCTCCCCCACCCTATGATCCACTTCCGCTTCCATGGTTCCATCCGCTGCCAGATCCACTCCCAGATATCCTGTGCTATATCACTATATATGAGAAACAATCGAAGGCTCAGATAGGGGTGTCTAAATGTGTGTGGATGTAACCAAGATGAGAAAAAAGGAGAGATAGGTAGTATGTTTGAGGAAAGGAACCTGGATGTTTTGGCTCTGAGTGAAATGAAGCTCAAGGGTAAAGGGGAAGAGTGGTTTGGGAATGTCTTGGGAGTAAAGTCAGGTGTTAGTAAGAGGACACGAGCAAGGGAAGGAGTAGCATTACTCCTGAAACAGGAGTGGTGGGAGTATGTAATGGATTGTAAGAAAGTAAACTCTATATTGATATGGGTAAAACTGGAAGTGGATGGAGAGAGATGGGTGATTATTGGTGCATATGCACCTGGGCGTGAGAAGAAAGATCATGAGAGGCAAATGTTTTGGGAGCAGCTGAGTGAGTGTGTTAATAGTTTTGATACAAGAGACCATGCTATAGTGATGGGTGATTTGAATGCAAAGGTGAGTAATGTGGTAGTTGAGGGAATAATTGGTATACATGGGATGTTCAGTGTTGTAAATGGAAATGGTGAAGAGCTTGTAGATTTATGTGCTGAAAAAGGTCTGGTGATTGGGAATACCTAGTTTAAAAAGAGAGATATACATAAGTATACGTATATAAGTAGGAGAGATGACCCGAGAGCATTATTGGATTACGTGTTAATCGATAGGCGCGCAAAAGAGAGATTTTTGGATGTTAATGTGCTGAGAGGTGCAACTGGAGGGATGTCTGATCATTATCTTGTGGAGGTGAAGGTGAAGATTTGTAGAGGTTTTCAGAAAAGAAGAGAGAATGTTGGAGAGAAGAGAGTGGTGAGAGTAAGTGAGCTTGGGAAGGAGACTTGTGTGAGGAAGTAACAGGAGAACCTGAGTACAGAATGGAAAAAGGTGAGAACAAAGGACGTAAGGGGAGTGGGGAAGGAATGGGATGTATTTAGGGAAGCAGTGATGGCTTGCGCAAAAGATACTTCTGGCATGAGAAGCGTGGGAGGTGGGCAGATTAAAAGGGTAGTATGCTGTGGGATGAAGAAGTAAGATTATTAGTGAAAGAGAAGAGAGAGGCATTTGGATGATTTTTGCAGGGAAATAATGCAAATGACTGGGAGATGTATAAAAGAAAGAGGCAGGAGGTCAAGAGAAAGGTGCAAGAGGTGAAAAAGAGGGGAAATGAGAGTTGGGGTGAGAGAGTATCATTAAATTTTAGGGAGAATAAAAAGGTGTTTTGGAAGGAGGTAAATGAAGTGCGTAAGACAAAAGAACAAATGGGAACATCAGTGAAGGGGGCTAATGGGGAGGTGATAACAAGTAGTGGCGATGTGAGAAGGAGATGGAGTGAGTGTTTTGAAGGTTTGTTGAATGTGTTTGATGATAGAGTGGCAGATATGGGGTGCTTTGGTCAAGGTGGTGTGCAAAGTGAGAGGGTTAGGGAGAATGATTTGGTAAACAGAGAAGAGGTAGTAAAAGCTTTGCGGAAGATGAAAGCCAGCAAAGCAGCGGGTTTGGATGGCATTGCAGTGAAATTTATTAAAAAAGCGGGTGACTGTATTGTTGACTAGTTGGTAAGGATATTTAATGTATGTATGACTCATGGGGAGGTGCCTGAGGATAGGCGGAATGCTTGCACAGTGCCACTGTACAAAGGCAAAGGAGATAAGAGTGAGTGCGCAAATTACAGAGGTATAAGTTTGTTGAGTATTCCTGGTAAATTATATGGGAGGGTATTGATTGTGAGGGTCAAGGCATGTACAGAGCATCAGATTGGGGAAGAGCAGTGTGGTTTTAGAAGTGGTAGAGGATGTGTGGATCAGGTGTTTGCTTTGAAGAATGTATGAGAGAAATACTTAGAAAAGCAAATGGATTTGTATGTAGCATTTATGGATCTGGAGAGGGCATATGATGAGTTGATACAGATTCTCTGTGGAAGGTATTAAGAATATATGGTGTGGGAGGCAAGTTGTAAGAAGCAGTAACAAGTTTTTATCGAGGATGTAAGGCATGTGTACGAGTAAGAAGAGAGGAAAGTGATTGGTTATCAGTGAATGTTGGTTTGGAGCAGGGGTGCGTGATGTCTCCATGGTTGTTTAATTTGTTTATGGATGGGGTTGTTAGGGAGGTGAATGCAAGAGTTGGAAAGAGGGGCAAGTATGCAGTCTGTTGTGGATGACAGAGCTTGGGAAGTGAGTCAGTTGTTGTTTGCTGATGATACAGCGCTGATGACTGATTCGCATGAGAAACTGCAGAAGCTGGTGACTGAGTTTGGTAAAGTGTGTGAAAGAAGAAAACTGAGAGTAAATGTAAATAAGAGCAAGGTAATATATTAGGTACAGTAGGGTTGAGGGACAACCTAATTGGGAGGTAAGTTTAAATGGAGAAAAACTGGAGGAAGTGAAGTGTTTTAGATATCTGGGAGTGGATTTGGCAGTGGATGGAACCAGTGGAAGCGGAAGTGAATCATAGGGTGGGGGAGGGGGCGAAAGATCTGGGAGCATTGAAGAATGTGTGGAAGTCGAGAACATTATCCTGGAAAGAAAAAATGGGTATGTTTTAAGGAATAGTGGTTCCAACAATGATATATGGTTGCGAGGCGTGGGCTATAGATAGAGCTGTGTGAAGGAATGTGGATGTGCTGGAAATGAGATGTTTGAGGATTATATGTGATGTGAGATGGTTTGATCGAGTAAGTAATGAAAGGGTAAGAGAGATGTGTGGTAATAAAAAGAGTGTGGTTGAGAGAGCAGAAGAGGATGTTTTGAAATGGTTAGGTCACATGGAGAGAATGAGTGAGGAAAGATTGACAAAGAGGATATAAGTGTCAGAGGTAGAGGGAATGAGGAGAAGTGGGAGACCAAATTGGAGGTGGAAAGATGGAGTGAAAAAGATTTTGGGTGATCAGGGCCTGGACATGCAGGAGGGTGAAAGGTGAGCAAGGAAAAGAGTGAATTGGAACAATGTGTTATACCGGGGTCGACGTGCTGTAAATGGATTAAACCAGGACATGTGAAGCGTCTGGGGTAAACCATGGAAAGTTCTGTGGGGCCTGGATGTGGAAAGGGAGCTGTGGTTTCAGGGCATTATAAATCACATCTAAAGACTGAGTGTGAATGAATGTGGCCTAAGAAACAAAACATGAAAGCATGATATTAAATGATGACAATGCTAAGATTAAACTACTATAAAGAATAATGAAATAGGCAACTTACTTCCAAGTTTTCCTAATTCCCATAACACCTTGTCGGTACCAGCGCTCCTCTACCCAGTCTTGATCCAAGGGGTCTTCACAGTTGTAATAGCTTATCAACTCTAGAAGTTCTTGGCAGACCTCATCACTTAGCTCTACAGAGAACAGATGGAAAACTCTAATTTTCTTAATTAATTTAGAAGCTGAACAATATGTGTACCTTCAATTCCTTAGCTCACATTCTATTTATTTATTATTTATTTTGCTTTGTCACTGTCTCCCGCGTTAGCGAGGTAGCACAAAGAAACAGACAAAAGAATGGCCCAATCCACCCACATACACATGTATATACACACACGGCCACACACGCAAATATACATACCTATAGATCTCAATGTATACATATATATACACACATAGACATATACATATATACACATGTACATAATTCATACTGTCTGAATTTATCCATTCCCATCGCCACCTCGCCACACATGGAATAACAACCCCTCCCCACTCATGTGTGCAAGGTAGCGCTAGGAAAAGACAACAAAGGCCACATTCATTCACACTCAGTCTCTAGATGTCATGTAATAATGCACCGAAACCACAGCTCCCTTTCCAAATCCAGGCCCCACACAACTTTCCATGGTTTACACCAGATGCTTTATATGCCCTGGTTCAATCCAATGACAGCACATCAACCCCGGTATACCACAT
This sequence comes from Panulirus ornatus, assembly GCF_036320965.1. NCBI lineage: Eukaryota > Metazoa > Arthropoda > Malacostraca > Decapoda > Palinuridae > Panulirus > Panulirus ornatus. The sequence goes on from NC_092239.1 coordinate 22,458,314, forward strand.
CGTTCCAATTCACTCTATTCCTTCCACGCCTTTCACCCTCCTGCATGTTCAGGCCCCGATCACTCAAAATCTATTTCACTCCATCTTTCCACCTCCAATTTGGTCTCCCACTTCTCCTCATTCCCTCCACCTCTGACACATATATCCTCTTGGTCAATCTTCCCTCACTCATTCTCTCCATGTGACCAAACCATTTCAAAACACCCTCTTCTGCTCTCTTAATCACACTCTTTTTAGTACCACACATCTCTATTACCCTTACATTACTTACTCGATCAAACCACCTCACACCACATATTGTCCTCAAACATGTCATTTCCAGCACATCAACCCTCCTGAGCACAACTATATCCATATCCCACGCCTCGCAACCATACAACATTGTTGGAACCACTATTCCTTCAAATATACCCATTTTTGCTTTCCGAGATAATGTTCTCGACTTCCACACACCTTTCAAGGCTCCCAAAATTTTCGCCACCTCCCCCACCCTATGATTCACTTCTGCTTCCAGGGTTCCATCCGCTGCCAGATCCTCTCCCAGATATCTAAAACACTTCACTTCCTCCAGTTTTTCTCCATTCAAACTTACCTCCCAATTGACTTGACCCGCAACCCTACTGTACCTAATAACCTTGCTCTTATTTACATTTACTCTCAACTTTCTTCTTTCACACACCTTACCAAACTCAGTCACCAGCTTCTGCAGTTTTTCACATGAATCAGCCACCAGCGCTGTATCATCAGCGAACAACAACTGACTCACTTCCCAGGCTCTCTCATCCACAACAGACTGCATACTTGCCCCTCTTTCCAAAACTCTTGCATTCACCTCCCTAACAAACCCATCCAAAAACAAATTAAACAACCATGGAGACATCACACACCCTTGCTGCAAACCTACACTCACAGAGAACCAATCACTTTCCTCTCTCCCTACACGTACACATGCCTTACATCCTCGATAAAAACTTTTCACTGTTTCTAACAACTTGCCTCCCACACCATATATTCTTAATACCTTCCACAGAGAATCTGTATCAACTCTTATCATATGCCCTTTCCAGATCCATAAATGCTACATACAAATCCATTTGCTTTTCTAAGTATTTCTCTCATACATTCTTCAAAGCAAACACCTGATCCACACATCCTCAACCACTTCTGAAACCACACTGCTCTTCCCCAATCTTTCGTGCAGCTATCAATTAACACATAATCCAATAACGCTCTCTGGCCATCTCTCCTACTTACATATGTATACTTATGTATATCTCTATTTTTAAATCAGGTATTCCCAATCACCAGTCCTTTTTCAGCACATAAATCTACAAGCTCTTCACCATTTCCATTTACAACACTGAATAACCCATGTACACCAATTATTCCCTCAACTGCCGCATTACTCATCTTTGCATTCAAATCACCCATCACTATAACCCAGTCTTGTGCATCAAAACCACTAACAAACTGAATCAGCTGTTCCCAAAACACTTGTCTCTCATGAACTTTCTTCTCATGCCCAGGTGCATATGCACCAATAACCACCCATCTCTCTCCATCCACTTTCCGTTTTACCCATATCAATCTAGAGTTTACTTTCTTACACTCTATCACAAACTCCCAACACTACTGTTTCAGGAGTAGTGCTACTCCTTCCCTTGCTCTTGTCCTCTCACTAACCCCTGACTTTACTCCCATGACATTCCCAAACCACTCTTCCCCGAATAATGCCTGTTTTCTTTTCATGGCACTACCTCGCACACATGCTGGGGAGGGGGTTGTTACTTAATGTGTGGTGGGGTGGCGATGGGAATGAATAAAGGCAGACAGTATGAATTATGTACATGTGTATATATGCATATGTCTGTGTCTGTATATGTATACGTTGAGATGTATAGGTATGTATATGTGCATGTGTGGACGTGTATGTGGGTGGGTTGGCCCATTCTTTCGTCTGTTTCCTTGCGCTACCTCGCAAACATGGGAGACAGCAACAAAACATAATAGAAATAATATATGTGATAGAATGTAAGAAAGTAAATTCTCAATTAATATGGGTAAAACTGAAAGTTGATGGAGAGAGATGGGTGATTATTGGTGCATATGCACCTGGGCATGAGAAGAAAGATCATGAGAGGCAAGTGTTTTGGGAGTAGCTGAATGAGTGTGTTAGTGGTTTTGATGCACGAGACCAGGTTATAGTGATGGGTGATTTGAATGCAAAGGTGAGTAATGTGGCAGTTGAGGGAATAATTGGTATACATGGGGTGTTCAGTGTTGTAAATGGAAATGGTGAAGAGCTTGTAGATTTATGTGCTGAAAAACGACTGGTGATTGGGAATACCTGGTTTAAAAAGCGAGGTATACATAAGTATACGTATGTAAGTAGGAGAGATGGCCAGAGAGCGTTATTGGATTGTGTTAATTGATAGGCGTGCGAAAGAGAGACTTTTGGATGTTAATGTGCTGAGAGGTGCAACTGGAGGGATGTCTGATCATTATCTTGTGGAGGCTAAGGTGAAGATTTGTATAGGTTTTCAGAAAAGAAGAGTGAATGTTGGGGTGAAGAGGGTGGTGAGAGTAAGTGAGCTTGGGAAGGAGACTTGTGTGAGGAAGTACCAGGAGAGACTGAGTACAGAATGGAAAAAGGTGAGAACAATGGAAGTAAGGGGAGTGGGGGAGGAATGGGATGTATTTAGGGAATCAGTGATGGATTGCGCAAAAGATGCTTGTGGCATGAGAAGAGTGGGAGGTGGGTTGATTAGAAAGGGTAGTGAGTGGTGGGATGAAGAAGTAAGATTATTAGTGAAAGAGAAGAGAGAGGCATTTGGACGATTTTTGCAGGGAAAAAATGAAATTGAGTGGAAGATGTATAAAAGAAAGAGACAGGAGGTCAAGAGAAAGGTGCAAGAGGTGAAAAACAGGGCAAATGAGAGTTGGGGTGAGAGAGTATCATTAAATTTTAGGGAGAATAAAAAGATGTTCTGGAAGGAGGTAAATAAAGTGCGTAAGACAAGGGAGCAAATGGGAACTTCAGTGAAGGGCGCAAATGGGGAGGTGATAACAAGTAGTGGTGATGTGATAAGATGGAGTGAGTATTTTGAAGGTTTGTTGAATGTGTTTGATGATAGAGTGGCAGATATAGGGTGTTTTGGTCGAGGTGGTGTGCAAAGTGAGAGGGTTAGGGAAAATGGTTTGGTAAACAGAGAAGAGGTAGTAAAAGCTTTGCAGAAGATGAAAGCCGGCAAGGCAGCAGGTTTGGATGGTATTGCAGTGGAATTTATTAAAAAAGGGGGTGACTTTATTATTGGCTGGTTGGAAAGGTTATTTAATGTATGTATGACTCATGGTCAGGTGCCTGAGGATTGGCAGAATGTGTGCATAGTGCCATTGTACAAAGGCAAAGGGGATAAGAGTGAGTGCTCAAATTACAGAGGTATAAGTTTGTTGAGTATTCCTGGTAAATTATATGGGAGGGTGATGATTGAGAGGGTGAAGGCATGTACAGAGCATCAGATTGGGGAAGAGCAGTGTGGTTTCAGAAGTGGTAGAGGATGTGTGGATCAGGTGTTTGCTTTGAAGAATGTATGTGAGAAATACTTAGAAAAGCAAATGGATTTGTAAGTAGCATTTATGGATCTGGAGAAGGCATATGATAGAGTTGATAGAGATGCTCTGTGGAAGGTATTAAGAATATATGGTGTGGGAGGCAAGTTGTTAGAAGCAGTGAAAAGTTTTTATCGAGGATGTAAGGCATGTGTACGTTTAGGAAGAAAGGAGAGTGATTGGTTCTCAGTGAATGTAAGTTTGCGGCAGGGGTGTGTGATGTCTCCATGGTTGTTTAATTTGTTTATGGATGGGGTTGTTAGGGAGGTGAATGCAAGAGTTTTGGAAAGAGGGGCAAGTATGAAGTCTGTTGGGGATGAGGGAGCTTGGGAAGTGAGTCAGATGTTGTTCGCTGATGATACAGCGCTGGTGGCTGATTCATGTGAGAAACTGCAGAAGCTGGTGACTGAGTTTGGTAAAGTGTGTGAACGAAGAAAGTTAAGAGTAAATGTGAATAAGAGCAAGGTTATTAGGTACAGTGGGGTTGAGGGTCAAGTCAATTGGGAGGTGAGTTTGAATGGAGAAAAACTGGAGGAAGTGAAGTGTTTTAGATATCTGGGAGTGGATCTGGCAGCGGATGGAACCATGGAAGCGGAAGTGGATCACAGGGTGGGGGAGGGGGCGAAAATCCTGGGAGCCTTGAAGAATGTGTGGAAATCGAGAACATTATCTCAGAAAGCAAAAATGGGAATGTTTGAAGGAATAGTGGTTCCAACAATGTTGTATGGTTGCGAGGCGTGGGCTATGGATAGAGTTGTGCGCAGGAGGGTGGATGTGCTGGAAATGAGATGTTTGAGGACAATGTGTGGTGTGAGGTGGTTTGATCGAGTAAGTAACGTAAGGGTAAGAGAGATGTGTGGAAATAAAAAGAGCGTGGTTGAGAGAGCAGAAGAGGGTGTTTTGAAATGGTTTGGGCACATGGAGAGAATGAGTGAGGAAAGATTGACCAGGAGGATATTGTGTCGGAGGTGGAGGGAACGAGGAGAAGTGGGAGACCAAATTGGAGGTGGAAAGATGGAGTGAAAAAGATTTTGTGTGATCGGGGCCTGATCATGCAGGAGGGTGAAAGGAGGACAAGGAATAGAGTGAATTGGATTGATGTGGTATACCGGGGTTGACGTGCTGTCAGTGGATTGAATCAGGGCATGTGAAGCGTCTGGGGTAAACCATGGAAAGCTGTGTAGGTATGTATATTTGCGTGTGTGGACGTATGTATATACATGTGTATGGGGGTGGGTTGGGCCATTTCTTTCGTCTGTTTCCTTGCGCTACCTCGCAAATGCGGGAGACAGCAAAAAAAAAAAAAAGGGGGCATAGGGGAGAAAGAATACTTCCCATGCATTCCTCACGTGTCGTAGAAGGCAACTAAAGGGAACGGGAGCAGGGGGCCAGAAACCCTCCCATCCTTATATTTTAACTTTCTAAAAGGGGAAACAGAAGAAGGAGTTACGCGAGGAAAGCTCATCCTCCTCGAAGGCTCAGATTGGGGTGTCTAAATGTGTGTGGATGAAACAAGATGAGAAAAAAGGAGAAATAGGTAGTACGTTTGAGGAAAGGAACCTGCATGTTTTGGCTCCGAGTGAAACGAAGCTCAAGGGTAAAGGGGAAGAGTGGTTTGGGAATGTCTTGGGAGTAAAGTCAGGAGTTAGTGAGAGGACAAGAGCAAAGGAAGGAGTAGCACTACTCCTGAATCAGTTGTGGGAGTATGTGATAGAGTGTAAGAAAGTAAATTCTAGATTGATATGGGTAAAACTGAAAGTTCAGAGAGAGAGATGGGTGATTATTGGTGCATATGCACCTGGGCATGAGAAGAAAGATCATGAGAGGCAAGTGTTTTGGGAGCAGCTGAATGAGTGTGTTAGTGGTTTTGATGCAAAAGACCGGGTTATAGTGATGGGTGATTTGAATGCAAAGGTGAGTAATGTGGCAGTTGAGGAAATAATTGGTATACATGGAGTGTTCAGTGTTGTAAATGGAAATGGTGAAGAGCTTGTAGATTTATGTGCTGAAAAACGACTGGTGATTGGGAATACCTGGTTTAAAAAGCGAGATATACATAAGTATATGTATATAAGCAGGAGAGATGGCCAGAGAGCGTTATTGGATTATGTGTTAATTGACAGATGCACGAAAGAGAGACTTTTGGATGTTAATGTGCTGAGAGGTGCAACTGATCATTATCTTGTGGAAGCGTAGGTGAAGATTTGTGGGGGTTTTCAGAAAAGAAGAGAAAATGTTGGGGTGAAGAGAGTGGTGAGAGTAAGTGAGTTTGGGAATGAGACTTGTGTGAGGAAGTACCAGGAGAGAGTGAATATAGAATGGAAAAAGGTGAGAACAAAGGAGGTAAGGGGAGTGGGGGAGGAATGGGATGTATGTAGGGAAGCAGTGATGGCTTGCGCAAAAGATGTTTGTGGCATGAGAAGCGTGGGAGGTGGGTTGATTAGAAAAGGTAGTGAGTGGTGGGATGAAGAAGTAAGATTATTAGTGAAAGAGAAGAGAGAGGCATTTGGACGATTTTTGCAGGGAAAAAATGCAAATGAGTGGGAGATGTATAAAAGAAAGAAACACGAGGTCAAGAGAAAGGTGCAAGAGGTGAAAAAGAGGGCAAATGAGAGTTGGGGTGAGAGAGTATTATTAAATTTCAGGGAGAATAAAAAGATGTTTTGGAAGGAGGTAAATAAAGTACATAAGACAAGGGAGCAAATGGGAACTTCAATGAAGGGGGCTAATGGGGAGGTGATAACAAGTAGTGGTGATGTGAGAAGGATGTGGAATTTGGTATTTTGAAGGTGGAGGTGGAATTTTTGAAAGAAGGAGGTGGAATTTAGTATTTTGAAGGTTTGTTGAATGTGTTAGATGATAGAGTGGCAGATATAGGGTGTTTTGGTAGAGGTGGTGTGCAAAGTGAGAGGGTTAGGGAAAATGATTTGGTAAATAGAAAAGAGGTAGTAAAAGCTTTATGGAAGATGAAAGCAGGCAAGGCAAGAGGTTTGGATGGTACTGCAGTGGAATTTATTAAAAAAGGGGGTGACTGTATTGTTGACTGGTTGGTAAGGTTATTTAATGTATGTATGATTCATGGTGAGGTGCCTGAGGATTGGCGGAATGCTTCCATAGTGCCATTGTACAAAGGCAAAGAGGATAAGAGTGAGTGCTCAAATTACAGAGTTGTTACTGGGGTGAGAGAGAATCATTAAATTCTAGGGAGAATAAAAAGATGTTTGGAAGGAAGTAAATAAAGTACATAAGACAAGAGAACAAATGGAAACATCGGTGAAGGGGGCAAATGGGGAGGTAATAACCAAATGGGGAGGTAATAACAAGTAGTGAAGAAGTGAGAAGGAGATGGAGTGAATATTTTGATAGTTTGTTGAATGTGTTTGATAATAGAGCAGTAGGTATAAGGTATTTTGGTCTGGGTGGTATGCAAAGTTAGAGGGTCAGGGAGAATGGTTTGGTGAACAGAGAAGAGGTAGTGAAAGCTTTGCGGAAGAAGAAAGCCGGCAAGGCAGCGGTTTTGGATGACATTGCAAAGGAATTTATCAAAAAAAGGGGTGACTATGTTGTTGATTGGTTAGTAAGGATATTCAGTGAATGTATGGATCATGGTGAAGCACTTGAGGATTGGTGGAATGCATGCATAGTGCCACTGTACAAAGGCAAAGGGGATAAAGGTGAGTGTTCAAATTACTGTGGCATAAGTTTGTTGAGTATTCCTGGGAAATTATACGGGAGGGTATTGATTGAGAGGGTAAAGGAATGTACAAAGCATCAGACTGAGGAAGAGCAGTGTGGTTTCAGAAGTGGTAGAGGATGAGTGGATCAGGTGTTTGCTTTGAAGAGTGTATGTGACAAATAGAAAAACAGATGGATTTGTATGTAGCATTTATGGATCTGGAGAAGGCATATCATAGAGTGGATAGAGATGCTTTGTGGAGGGCTGGAAGAGCATATGGTGTGGAAGGTATGTTGCTAGAAGCAGTGAAATGTTTTTACCAAGGAAGTAAGGCATGTGTACAAGTAGGAAGAGAGGAAAGTGAGTGGTTCCCAGTGTATGTCGGTGTGCGGCAGGGGTGCATGATGTCTCCATGGTTATTTAGGGAGGTGAATGCAAGAGTTTTAGAGAGAGGGGCAAGTATGTAGTCTAGTATGGATGAGAGGGCTTGGGAAGTGACTCAGTTGTTGTTCACTGATGATACAGTGCTGGTGGCTGATTTGGGTGAGAAACTGCAGAATTTGGCAACTGAGTTTGGCAAAGAGTGTGAAAGAAGAAAAAGTTGAGAGTAAATGTGAATAACAGCAAGCTTATTAGGTTCAGTTGGGTTGAGGGATGAGTGAATTGGGAGGTAAATCTGAATGGAAAAAACTGGAGGAAGTGAAGTGTTTTAGATATCTGTGAGAGGACATACCAATGGATGGAACCATGGAGGTGGAAGTGGTTCACATGGTGGGGGAAGGAAAGTTCTGGGAGCACTGAAGAATGTGTGGAAGGTGAGAATGTTATCTCGGAGAGCAAAAATGGGTATGTTTGAAGGAATGGAGGTTCCAATAATGTTATATGGTTGTGAGGTGTGGGATATAGATAGAGTTGTGCAGAGGAGGGTGGATGTGTTGGAAATGATATGTTTGAGGACAATATGTGATGTGATCGAGTAAGTAATGACAGGGGAAGAGAGATGTGTGGTAATAAAAAGTGTGTTGAGAGAGCAGAAGAGGGTATTTTGAATTGGTTTGGTCACATGGAGAGAATGAGTATGGAAAGATTGACAAAGAGGATACATGTGTCACATGCGAAGGGAACGAGGAGGTGTGGGAGACCAAATTGGAGGTGGAAAGACAGGGTAAAGAAGATTTTAAGCGATCTGGTCTTGAACATACAGGGGGGTAAAAAGCGTGAAGGGAATAGAGTGCATTGGCATGATGTGGTATACCGAGGTCGATTTGCTCTCAATGGATTGAACCAGGGCATGTGAAGTGTCTGGGGTAAACCATAGAAAGTTTTGTCGGGCCTGGATGTGGAAAGGGAGCTGTGTTTTCGGTGCATTATATATGACAGCTAGAGACTGAGTGTGAAGGAATGTAGCCTTTGTTGTCTTTTCCTAGTGCTACCTCGCACGCATGCAGGGGGAGGGGGTTGTCATTTCATGTGCGGCGGGGTGGCGACAGGGAATGAATAAAGGCAGCAAGTATGAATTATGTACATGTGTGTATGTGTATATGTCTGTGTATGTATATATGTGTACACATTGAAATGTATACGGATGTATATGTGCGTGTGTGGACGTGTATGTATATACATGTGTATGGGGGTGGGTCGGGCCATTTCTTTCGTCTGTTTCCTTGCGCTACCTCGCAAACGCGGGAGACAGCGACAAAGCAAAATAAATAAATATATATAAAAATATCCCTGGAGATAGGGGAGAAAGAATACTTCCCACGCATTCCTCACGTGTCGTAGAGGGCGACTAAAGGGGACGGGAGCGAGGGGCCAGAAACCCTCCCCTCCTTGTATTTCAATTTTCTAAAAGGGGAAACAGAAGAAGGAGTCACGTGGGGAGTGCTCATCCTCCTCGAAGGCTCAGATTGGGGTGTCTGAATGTGTGTGGATGTAACCAAGATGAGAAAGAAGAAGAGATAGGTAGTATATTTGAGAAAAGGAACCTGAATGTTTTGGCTCTGGGTGAAATGAAGCTCAAGGGTAAAGGGGAAGAGTGGTTTGGGAATGTCTTGGGAGTAAAGTCAGGGGTTAGTGAGAGGACAAGAGCAAGGGGAGGAGTAGCACTACTCCTGAAACAGGAGTTGTGGGAGTATGTGATTGATTGTAAGAAAGTAAACTCTAGATTGATATGGGTAAAACTGAAAGTTGATGGAGAGAGATGGGTGATTATTGGTGCATATGCACCTGGACATGAGAATAAAGATCATGAGAGGCAAGTGTTTTGGGAGCACCTGAATGAATGTGTTAGTAGTTTTGATGCACCAGACCGGGTTATAGTGATGGGTGATTTGAATGCAAAGGTGAGTAATGTGGCAGTTGAGGGAATAATTGGTATACATGGGGTGTTCAGTGTTGTAAATGGAAATGGTGAAGAGCTTGTAGATTTCTGTGCTGAAAAAGGACTGGTGATTGGGAATACCTGGTTTAAAAAGAGAGGTATACATAAATATACGTATGTAAGTAGGAGGGATGGCCAGAGAGCATTATTGAATTATGTATTAATTGACAGGCGTGCGAAAGAGAGACTTTTGGATGCTATTGTGCTGAGAGGTGCAACTGGAGGGATGTCTGATCATTATCTTGAGGAGGCGAAGGTGAAGATTTGTACATGTTTTCAGAATAGAAGGGAAAATGCTGGGGTGAAGAGAGTAGTGAGAGTAAGTGAGCTTGGGAAGGAGACTTGTGTGAGGAAGTACAAGGAGAGACTGAGTACAGAATGGAAAAAGGTGAGAATAAAGGAGGTAAGGGGAGTGGAGAAGGAATGGGATGTATTTAGGGAAGCAGTGATGGCTTGCGTAAAAGATGCTTGTGGCATGAGAAGCGTGGGAGGTGGGCAGATTAGAAAGGGTAGTGAATGGTGGGATGAAGAAGTGAGACTATTAGTGAAAGAGAAGAGAGAGGCATTTGCATGATTTTTGCAGGGAAATAATGCAAATGAGTGGGAGATGTAAAAAAGAAAGAGGCAGGAGGTCAAGAGAAAGGTGCAAGAGGTGAAAGAGAGGGAAAATGAGAGTTGGGGTGAGAGAGTATCATTAAATTTTAGGGAGAGTAAAAAGATGTTTTAGAAGGAGGTAAATAAAGTGCGTAAGATAACGGAACAAATGGGAACCTCAGTGAAGGGGGCTAATGGGGGGGTGATAACAAGTAGTGGTGATGTGAGAAGGAGATGGAGTGAGTATTTTGAAGGTTTGTTGAATGTGTTTGATGATAGAGTGGCAGATATAGGGTGTTTTGGTCGAGGTGGTGTGCAAAGTGAGAGGGTTAGGGAAAACGATTTGGTAAACAGAGAAGAAGTAGTAAAAGCTTTGCGGAAGATGAAAGCCAGCAAGGCAGCGGGGTTGGATGGTATTGCAGTAGAATTTATTAAAAAAGGGGGTGACTGTATTGTTGACTGGTTGGTAAGGTTATTTAATGTATGTATGGTTCATGGTGAGGTGCCTGAGGATTGGCGGAATGCCTGCATAATGCCAATGTACAAAGGTAAAGGGGACAAAGGTGAGTGCTCAAACTACAGAGGTATAAGTTTGTTGAGTATTCCTGGTAAATTATATGGGAGGGTATTGATAGAGAGGGTGAAGGCATGTACAGAGCACCAGATTGGGGAAGAGCAGTGTGGTTTCAGAAGTGATAGAGGATGTGTGGATCAGGTGTTTACTTTGAAGAATGTATGTGAGAAATACTTAGAAAAACAAATGGATTTGTATGTAGCATTTATGGATCTGGAGAAGGCATATGATAGAGTTGATAGAGATGCTCTGTGGAAGGTATTAAGAATATACGGTGTGGGAGGCAAGTTGTTAGAAGCAGTGAAAAGTTTTTATCGAGGATGTAAGGCCTGTGTACGTGTAGGAAGAGAGGAAAGAGATTGGTTCTCAGTGAATGTAGGTTTGCGGCAGGGGTGTGTGATGTCTCCATGGTTGTTTAATTTGTTTCTGGATGGGGTTGTTAGGGACGTGAATGTACGAGGTTTGGAAAGAGGAGCAAGTATGTTCTGTTGTGGGTCTGTTGTGGATCAGAGAGCGTGGGAAGTGAGTCAGTTGTTGTTCGCTGATGATACAGCGCTGGTAGCTGATTCATGTGAGAAACTGCAGAAGCTGGTGACTGAGTTTGGTAAAGTGTGTGAGAGAAGAAAGTTGAGAGTAAATGTGAATAAGAGCAAGGTTATTAGGTACAGTAGGGTTGAGGGTCAAGCCAATTGGGAGCTAAGTTTGAATGGAGAAAAACTGGAGGAAGTGAAGTGTTTTAGATATCTGAGAGTGGATTTGGCAGCGGATGGAACCATGGAATCGGAAGTGAATCATAGGGTGGGGGAGGGGGCTAAAATCTTGGAAGCGTTGAAGAATGTGTGGAAGTCGAGAACATTATCTCGGGAAGCAAAAATGGGTATGTTTGAAGGAATAATGGTTCCAACACTGTTGTATGGTTGTGAGGCGTGGGCTAAGGATAGAGTTGTGTGCAGGAGGGTGGATGTGCAGGAAATGAGATGTCTGAGGACAATATAAGGTGAGAGGTGGTTTGATCGAGTAAATAATGTAAGGGTAAGAGAGATGTGTGGTAATAAAAAGAGTGTGGTTGAGAGAGCAGAAGAGGGTGTTTTGAAATGGTTCGGTCACATAGAGAGAATGAGTGAGGAAAGATTGACAAAGAGGATATATGTGTCAGAGTTGGAGGGAACGAGGAGAAGAGGGAGACCAAATTGGAGGTGGAAAGATGGAGTGAAAAAGATTTTGAGTGATCAGGGCCTGAACATGCAGGAGGGTGAAAGGCGTGCAAGGAATAGAGTGAACTGGAACGATGTGGTATACTGGGTCTGACGTGCTGTCAATGGATTGAACCAGGGCATGTAAAGCGTCTGGGGTAAACCACAGAAAGTTCTGTGGGGCCTGGATGTGGAGAGGGAGCTGTGGTTTCGGTGCATTATTACATGACAGCTAGAGACTGAGTGTGAATGAATGGGGCCTTTGTTGTCTTTTCCTAGCACTACTTAGCACACATGAGGGGGAGGGGGTTGTTATTCCATGTGTGGCGGGGTGGCGATGGGAATGAATAAGGGCAGACACTTTGAATTATGAACACGTGTATATATGTATATGTCTGTGTGTGTACATACATGTATACGTTGAGATGTATAGGTATGTATATTTGCATGTGTGGACGTGTATGTATATACATGTGTATGTGGGTGGGTTGGGCCATTCTTTCGTCTGCTTCCTTGCGCTACCTCGCTTTACGGGAGACAGCGACAAAGTAAAATACATAAATATAAATATGTATTTATTTATTGTGCTTTGTCGCTGTCTCCCGCGTTAGCGAGGTAGCACAAGGAACCAGACGAAAGAATGTTCCAACCCACTCACATACCCATGTATATACACACACGTCCACACAAGCAAATGTTCATACCTATATATCTCAATGTACACATATATATACACACACAGACGTATACATATATACACATGTACATAATTCATACTGTCTGCCTTTATTTATTCCCAAATATAAATATATTTGATCGGGACCTGAACATGCAGGAGGGTTAAAGGTGCGCAAGGAATAGAGTGAATTGGAACGATGTGGTATACTGATGTCGACGTGCTGTCGATGGATTAAATCAGGGCATGTGAAGCTTCTGGGGTAAACCATGGAAGATTCTGTGGGGCCTGGATGTGGAAAGGGAGCTGTGGTTTCAGGCATTATTGCATGACAGCTAGAGACTGAGTGTGAACGTATGGGGCCTTTGTTGTCTTTCCTAGCGCTACCTCGCACACATGAGGTGGGAGGGGGATGTTATTCCATGTGTGGCGAGGTGGCGATGGGAATGAATAAAGGCAGACAGTGTGAATTGTGTGCATGTGTATATATATGTGTACATTGAGATGTATGGGTATGTATATTTACGTGTGGGGACATGAAAATGAATAATATATATATATATATATATATATATATATATATAAGTCTGTTGGGGATGAGAGAGCTTGGGAAGTGAGTCAGTTGTTGTTCGCTGATGATACAGCGCTGGTGGCTGATTCATGTGAGAAACTGCAGAAGCTGGTGACTGAGTTTGGTAAAGTGTGTGGAAGAAGAAAGTTAAGAGTAAATGTGAATAAGAGCAAGGTTATTAGGTACAGTAGGGTTGAGGGTCAAGTCAATTGGGAGGTGAGTTTGAATGGAGAAAAACTGGAGGAAGTGAAGTGTTTTAGATATCTGGGAGTGGATCTGGCAGCGGATGGAACCATGGAAGCGGAAGTGGCTCATAGGGTGGGGGAGGGGGCGAAAATTCTGGGAGCCTTGAAGAATGTGTGGAAGTCGAGAACATTATCTCGGAAAGCAAAAATGGGTATGTTTGAAGGAATAGTGGTTCCAACAATGTTGTATGGTTGCGAGGCATGGGCTATAGATAGAGTTGTGCGCAGGAGGATGGATATGCTGGAAATGAGATGTTTGAGGACAATGTGTGGTGTGAGGTGGTTTGATCGAGTGAGTAACGTAAGGGTAAGAGAGATGTGTGGAAATAAAAAGAGCGTGGTTGAGAGAGCAGAAGAGGGTGTTTTGAAGTGGTTTGGGCACATGGAGAGGATGAGTGAGGAAAGATTGACCAAGAGGATATATGTGTCGGAGGTGGAGGGAGCAAGGAGAAGAGGGAGACCAAATTGGAGGTGGAAAGATGGAGTGAAAAAGATTTTGTGTGATCGGGGCCTGAACATGCAGGAGGGTGAAAGGAGGGCAAGGAATAGAGTGAATTGGAGCGATGTGGTATACCGGGGTTGACGTGCTGTCAGTGGATTGAATCAAGGCATGTGAAGCGTCTGGGGTAAACCATGGAAAGCTGTGTAGGTATGTATATTTGCGTGTGTGGACGTATGTATATACATGTGTATGGGGGGGGGTTGGGCCATTTCTTTTGTCTGTTTCCTTGCGCTACCTCGCAAATGCGGGAGACAGCGACAAAGTATAAAAGAAAAAAAAAAAAATATATATGAGAATGAGTGAGGAAAGATTAACCAAGAGGATATATGTGTCGGAGGTGGAGGGAACGAGGAGAGAAGGGAGACCAAATTGGAGGTGGAAAGATGGAGAGAAAAAGATTTTGTGTGATCGGGGCCTGAACATGCAGGAGGGTGAAAGGAGGGCAAGGAATAGAGTGAATTGGAGCGATGTGGTATACCGGGGTTGACGTGATGTCAGAGGATTGGGTCGGGGCATGTGAAGCGTCTGGGGTAAACCATGGAAAGCTGTGTAGGTATGTATATTTCGCGTGTGTGGACGTATGTATATACATGTGTATGGGGGTGGGCTGGGCCATTTCTTTCGTCTGTTTCCTTGCGCTACCTCACAAACGCGGGAGACAGCGGAAAAAAAAAAAGAAAAAAAAATATATATATTTTATTATTTATAAAAGCTTTGCGGAAGATGAAAGCCGGCAAGCCAGCAGGCTTGGATGGTATTGCAGTGGAATTTATTAAAAAAGGGGGTGACTGTATTGTTGAGTGGTTGGTAAGGTTATTTAATGTATGTATGACTCACGGTGAGGTGCCTGAGGATTGGCAGAATGCGTGCATGGTGCCATTGTACAAAGGCAAAGGGGATTAGAGTGAGTGCTCAAATTACAGAGGTATAAGTTTGTTGAGTATTCCTGGTAAATTATATGGGAGGGTATTGATTGAGAGGGTGAAGGCATGTACATAGCATCAGATTGGGGAAGAGGAGTGTGGTTTCAGAAGTGGTAGAGGATGTGTGGATCAGGTGTTTGCTTTGAAGAATGTATGTGAGAAATACTTAGAAAAGCAAATGGATTTGTATGTAGCATTTATGGATCTGGAGAAGGCATATGATAGAGTTGATAGAGATGCTCTGTGGAAGGTATTAAGAATATATGGTGTGGGAGGCAAGTTGTTAGAAGCAGTGAAAAGTTTTTACTGAGGATGTAAGGCATGTGTACGTGTAGGAAGAGAGGAAAGTGATTGGTTTTCGGTGAATGTAGGTTTGCGGCAGGGGTGTGTGATGTCTCCATGGTTGTTTAATTTGTTTATGGATGGGGTTGTTAGGGAGGTGAATGCAAGAGTTTTGGAAAGAGGGGCAAGTATGAAGTCTGTTGGGGATGAGAGAGCTTGGGAAGTGAGTCAGTTGTTGTTCGCTGATGATACAGCGCTGGTGGCTGATTCATGTGAGAAACTGCAGAAGCTGGTGACTGAGTTTGGTAAAGTGTGTGAAAGAAGAAAGTTAAGAGTAAATGTGAATAAGAGCAAGGTTATTAGGTACAGTAGGGTTGAGGGTCAAGTCAATTGGGAGGTGAGTTTGAATGGAGAAAAACTGGAGGAAGTGAAGTGTTTTAGATATCTGGGAGTGGATTTGGCAGCGGATGGAACCATGTAAGCAGAAGTGGATCATAGGGTGGAGGAGGGGGCGAAAATTCTGGGAGCCTTGAAGAATGTGTGGAAGTTGAGAACATTATCTCGGAAAGCAAAAATGGCTATGTTTGAAGGAATAGTGGTTCCAACAATGTTGTATGGTTGCGAGGCGTGGGCTATGGATAGAGTTGTGCGCAGGAGGATGGATGTGCTGGAAATGAGATGTTTGAGGACAATATGTGGCGTGAGGTGGTTTCATCGAGTAAGTAACGTAAGGGTAGGAGAGATGTGCGGAAATAAAAAGAGCGTGGTTGAGAGAGCAGAAGAGGGTGTTTTGAAATGGTTTGGGCACATGGAGAGAATGAGTGAGGAAAGATTGACCAAGAGGATATATGTGTCGGAGGTGGAGGGAACGAGGAGAAGAGGGAGACCAAATTGGAGGTGGAAAGATGGAGTGAAAAAGATTTTGTGTGATCGGGGCCTGAACATGCAGGAGGGTGAAAGGAGGGCAAGGAATAGAGTGAATTGGAGCGATGTGGTATACCGGGGTTGACGTGCTGTCAGTGGATTGAATCAGGGCATGGTTTACCCCAGACGTTTCACATGCCCTGATTCAATCCACTGACAGCACGTCAACCCCGGTATATATATATATATATTTTTTTTTTTTTGCTTTGTCGCTGTCTCCCGCGTTTGCGAGGTAGCGCAAGGAAACAGACGAAAGAAATGGCACAACCCACCCCCATACACATGCCTTGATTCAATTCACTGACAGCACGTCAACCCCGGTATACCACATCGATCCAATTCACTCTATTCCTTGCCCTCCTTTCACCCTCCTGCATGTTCAGGCCTCGAACACACAAAATCTTTTTCACTCCATCTTTCCACCTCCAATTTGGTCTCCCTCTTCTCCTCGTTCCCTCCACCTCCGACACATATATTCTCTTGGTCAATCTTTCCTCACTCATTCTCTCCATGTGCCCAAACCATTTCAAAACTCCCTCGTCTGCTCTCTCAACCACGCTCTTTTTATTTCCACACATCTCTCTTACCCTTACGTTACTCACTCGATCAAACCACCTCACACCACACATTGTCCTCAAACATCTCATTTCCAGCACATCCATCCTCCTGCGCACAACTCTATCCATAGCCCACGCCTCGCAACCATACAACATTGTTGGAACCACTATTCCTTCAAACATACCCATTTTTGCTTTACGAGATAATGTTCTCAACTTCCACACATTTTTCAAGGCTCCCAGGATTTTCGCCCCCTCCCCCACCCTATGATCCACTTCCGCTTCCATGGTTCCATCCGCTGCCAGATCCACTCCCAGATATCTAAAACACTTTACTTCCTCCAGTTTTTCTCCATTCAAACTTACCTCCCAACTGACTTGACCCTCAACCCTACTGTACCTAATTATCTTGCTCTTATTCACATTTACTCTTAACTTTCTTCTTTCACACACTTTACCAAACTCAGTCACCAGCTTCTGCAGTTTCTCACATGAATCAGCCACCAGTGCTGTATCATCAGCGAACAACAACTGACTCACTTCCCAAGCTCTCTCATCCACAACAGACTTCATACTTGCCCCTCTTTCCAAAACTCTTGCATTCACCTCCCTAACAACCCCATCCAGAAACAAATTAAACAACCATGGAGACATCACACACCCCTGCCGCAAACCTACATTCACTGAGAACCAATCACTTTCCTCTCTTCCTACACGTACACATGCCTTACATCCTCGATAAAAACTTTTCACTGCTTCTAACAACTTGCCTCCCACACCATATATTCTTAATACCTTCCACAGAGCATCTCTATCAACTCTATCATATGCCTTCTCCAGATCCATAAATGCTCCATACAAATCCATTTGCTTTTCTAAGTATTTCTCACATGCATTCTTCAAAGGAAACACCTGATCCACACATCCTCTACCACTTCTGAAACCACACTGCTCTTCCCCAATCTGATGCTCTGTACATGCCTTCACCCTCTCAATCAATACCCTCCCATATAATTTACCAGGAATACTCAACAAACTTATACCTCTGTAATTTGAGCACTCAATCTTATCCCCTTTGCCTTTGTACAATGGCACTATGCACGCATTCTGCCAATCCTCAGGCACCTCACTATGAGTCATTTTTTTTTTTTTTTTTTTTTTTTATACTTTGTCGCTGTCTCCCGCGTTTGCGAGGTAGCGCAAGGAAACAGACGAAAGAAATGGCCCAACCCCCCCCATACACATGTACATACACACGTCCACACACGCAAATATACATACCTACACAGCTTTCCATGGTTTACCCCGGACGCTTCACATGCCTTGATTCAATCCACTGACAGCACGTCAACCCCTGTATACCACATCGCTCCAATTCACTCTATTCCTTGCCCTCCTTTCACCCTCCTGCATGTTCAGGCCCCGATCACACAAAATCCTTTTCACTCCATCTTTCCACCTCCAATTTGGTCTCCCTCTTCTCCTCGTTCCTTCCACCTCCGACACATATATCCTCTTGGTCAATCTTTCCTCACTCATTCTCTCCATGTGCCCAAACCATTTCAAAACACCCTCTTCTGCTCTCTCAACCACGCTCTTTTCATTTCCACACATCTCTCTTACCCTTACGTTACTTACTCGATCAAACCACCTCACACCACACATTGTCCTCAAACATCTCATTTCCAGCACATCCATCCTCCTGCGCACAACTCTATCCATAGCCCACGCCTCGCAACCATACAACATTGTTGGAACTACTATTCCTTCAAACATACCCATTTTTGCTTTCCGGGATAATGTTCTCGACTTCCACACATTTTTCAAGGCTCCCAAAATTTTCGCCCCCTCCCCCACCCTATGATCCACTTCCGCTTCCATGGTTCCATCCGCTGACAGATCCACTCCCAGATATCTAAAACACTTCACTTCCTCCAGTTTTTCTCCATTCAAACTCACCTCCCAATTGACTTGACCCTCAACCCTACTGTACCTAATAACCTTGCTCTTATTCACATTTACTCTTAACTTTCTTCTTCCACACACTTTACCAAACTCCGTCACCAGCTTCTGCAGTTTCTCACATGAATCCGCCACCAGCGCTGTATCATCAGCGAACAACAACTGACTCACTTCCCAAGCTCTCTCATCCCCAACAGACTTCATACTTGCCCCTCTTTCCAAGACTCTTGCATTTACCTCCCTAACAACCCCATCCATAAACAAATTAAACAACCATGGAGACATCACACACCCCTGCCGCAAACCTACATTCACTGAGAACCAATCACTTTCCTCTCTTCCTACACGTACACATGCCTTACATCCTCGATAAAAACTTTTCACTGCTTCTAACAACTTGCCTCCCACACCATATATTCTTAATACCTTCCACAGAGCGTCTCTATCAACTCTATCATATGCCTTCTCCAGATCCATAAATGCTACATACAAATCAATTTGCTTTTCTAAGTATTTCTCGCATACATTCTTCAAAGCAAACACCTGATCCACACATCCTCTACCACTTCTGAAACCACACTGCTCTTCCCCAATCTGATGCTCTGTACATGCCTTCACCCTCTCAATCAATACTCTCCCATATAATTTACCAGGAATACTCAACAAACTTATACCTCTGTAATTTGAGCACTCACTCTTATCCCCTTTGCCTTTGTACAATGGCACTATGCACGCATTCCGCCAATCCTCAGGCACCTCACCATGAGTCATACATACATTAAATAACCTTACCAACCAGTCAACAATACAGTCACCCCCTTTTTTAATAAATTCCACTGCAATACCATCCAAACCTGCTGCCTTGCCGGCTTTCATCTTCCGCAAAGCTTTTACTACCTCTTCTCTGTTTACCAAGTCATTTCCCTAACCCTCTCACTTTGCACACCACCTCGACCAAAACACCCTATATCTGCCACTCTATCATCAAACACATTCAACAAACCTTCAAAATACTCACTCCATCTCCTTCTCACATCACCACTACTTGTTATCACCTCCCCATTTACGCCCTTCACTGAAGTTCCCATTTGCTCCCTTGTCTTACGCACCCTATTTACCTCCTTCCAGAACATCTTTTTATTCTCCCTAAAATTTAATGATACTCTCTCACCCCAACTCTCATTTGCCCTCTTATATACATATATATATATATATATATATATATATATATATATATATATATATATATATTTTAAGGCGAGTAGGAATCCTTTAGTTATTAATATCTTCAGAAGTCTCCAGTGCTTTTCCAGGTCAAGGCAGGATTTAATATTTAAATCCAGGAGACAATAGATAACATATGCCTTTTTTTTCAGTGCATTATACTTATAGGAGCATAAATGAGGTCATTTTTCACCTGTTCCTGGTACTACCTTGTTAACGAAGGAAACAGCGAAAAACTATGAAAAACTCCATTGTAGGAAGCATATGTGGATATAATGTTCATGAGCTGTAAATGAAAGTGAAAACTTAATGATTTTAATGAATGACCATACTGAATGTATAGTCATACTAAGATGTTAATATTTCATGCATTTACTAACTACAGCAAGTAAAACTTTTGAAAACTCATCTGAGTATCTTTTCTCTAAGTTTTACTGTAATACCATACAAAGAAAGCAGCCAGTAATCTATGTTTACCCTAAGCTGAATTTGTAAAATTTGTAAAGACTGCTCCTATCCTTACTAGCACAAGTTGAATATCATGATTCATTTTGACAACTTCTGAGAAAGTCACTCCCAAAAATTGGTCAGAGTTGCAAAATCCAATTTTAACCCCTGTATCATTTAGAAATAACAAACATTCATAACTCTTACAAAAAAGAATATAAACTAACCAAAAACATTCCTTTTGAGCAACACTTGTATATCATTGGAGGCATGTGAAGCGTCGGGTAAACCATGGAAAGTTGTGTGGGGCCTGGATGTGGAAAGGGAGCTGTGGTTTCGGGCATTATTGCATGACAGCTAGAGACTGAGTGTGAACGAATGGGGCTTTTGTTGTCTTTTCCTAGCGCTACCTCGCACACATGAGGGGGGAGGGGTATGGTATTCCATGTGTGGCGAGGTGGCGATGGGAATGAATAAAGGCAGTGTGAATTGTGTGCATGGGTATATATGTATGTGTCTGTGTGTGTATATATATGTGTACATTGAGATGTATGGGTATGTATATTTGCGTGTGTGGACGTGTATGTATATACATGGGTGTGGGGGTGGGTTGGGCCATTTCTTTTTTCTGTTTCCTTGCGCTACCTCGCACACGCGGGAGACAGCGACAAAGCAAAATAAAAATAAAAAAAATATATATATATATATATATATATATATATATATATATATATATATATATATATATATATATAAGGAGAAGAGGGAGACCAAATTGGATGTGGAAAGATGGAGTGAAAAAGATTTTGTGTGATCGGGGCCTGAACATGCAGGAGGGTGAAAGGAGGGCAAGGAACAGAGTGAATTGAGATGTGGTATACCGGGGTTGACGTGCTGTCAGTGGATTGAATCAAGGCATGTGAAGCGTCTGGGGTAAACCATGGAAAGCTGTGTAGGTATGTATATTTGCGTGTGTGGACGTATGTATATACATGTGTATGGGGGGGGGGTTGGGCCATTTCTTTCGTCTGTTTCCTTGCGCTACCTCGCAAACGCGGGAGACAGCAACAAAGTATAAAAAAAAAAATATATATATATATATATATATATATATATATATATATATATATATATATATATATTGGGAGAAGCTCTTTGATGAGACTTTACTCTTAGTGATGCAGCCTTCTTAAGGTGAATTAATTTTCAATTTAACCTCAAGTGATTGGAGTCTGGTTAGACCTTATTTATATTTATACATATGTACAGTGTAGACACAGTCTTGTGTGTAACAGACACAGGAGAAATGGAAGTATATCTCCAAGATCTTTTATTTATCACATCTTCAGGCAAACCTGCATGAGGTTACAGCACGAGTGAAAAGTCATTTTTGGCAAGGCTGTATCCTTAGGAGTACAGTCTCTTTAAAGGAATCCCTCATTCCTCTGCTACTAGATTTAGTGTAGTCTTGGGCTGCAGGGGCCTCTGGAGGGGTCCTGGGTAACAACAGTACCCTTTCTTGGAAATGGGTTCTATGGCAATTACAAATAGGTGTTATACAACCCCAGGACCCCTTTTATGAAAAAGATGTGTACATATATATATGATATATAGGGAGCGAGGAGCTGGAAATCCTCCCCTCTCGGTTTTTTTTTTTTCTTTTTTTTTTTTGGTTGCTGTCTCCCGCGTTTGCGAGGTAGCACAAGGAAACAGACGAAAGAAATGGCCCAACCCACCCCCATACACATGTATATACATACGTCCACACACGCAAATATACATACCTACACAGCTTTCCATGGTTTACCCCAGACGCTTCACATGCCCTGATTCAATCCACTGACAGCACGTCAACCCCAGTATACCACATCGATCCAATTCACTCTATTCCTTGCCCTCCTTTCACCCTCCTACATGTTCAGGCCCAGATCACACAAAATCTTTTTCACTCCATCTTTCCACCTCCAATTTGGTCTCCCACTTCTCCTCGTTCCCTCCATCTCCGACACATATATCCTCTTGGTCAATCTTTCCTCACTCATTCTCTCCATGTGCCCAAACCATTTCAAAACACCCTCTTCTACTCTCTCAACCACGCTCTTTTTGTTTCCACACATCTCTCTTACCCTTACGTTACTTACTCGATCAAACCACCTCACACCACACATTGTCCTCAAACATCTCATTTCCAGCTCATCCACCCTCCTGCGCACAACTCTATCCATAGCCCACACATCGCAACCATACAACATTGTTGGAACCACTATTCCTTCAAACATAACCATTTTTGCTTTCCGAGACAATGTTCTCGACTTCCACACATTCTTCAAGGATCCCAGGATTTTCGCCCCCTCCCCCACCCTATGATCCACTTCTGCTCCCATGGTTCCATCCGCTGCCAGATCCACTCCCAGATATCTAAAACACTTTACTTCCTCCAGTTTTTCTCCATTCAAACTTACCTCCCAATTGACTTGACCCTCAACCCTACTGTACCTAATAACCTTGCTCTTATTCACATTTACTCTTAACTTTCTTCTTTCACACACTTTACCAAACTCAGTCACCAGCTTCTGCAGTTTCTCACATGAATCAGCCACCAGCGCTGTATCATCAGCGAACAACAACTGACTCACTTCCCAAGCTCTCTCATCCCCAACAGACTTCATACTTGCCCCTCTTTCCAAAACTCTTGCATTCACCTCCCTAACAACCCCATCCATAAACAAATTAAACAACCATATATATATATATATATATATATATATATATATATATATATATATATATATATATATATATATATATATTTTTTTTTTTTCAAACTATTCGCCATTTCCCGCATTAGCGAGGTAGCGTTAAGAACAGAGGACTGGGCCTTGAGGGAATACCCTCACCTGGCCCAATTCTCTGTTCCTTCTTTTGGAAAATTAAAAAAAAAAAAAAAAAAAAAAAACGAGAGGGGAGGATCTCCAGCCCCCCGCTCCCTCCCCTTTTAGTCGCCTTCTACGACACGCAGGGAATACGCGGGAAGTATTCTTTCTCCCCTATCCCTAGGGATAATATATATATATATATATATATATATATATATATATATATATATATATATATACAGACATATACATATATACACATGTGCATAATTCATACTTGCTGCCTTTATTCATTCCCTTCGCCACCCTGCCACACATGAAATGACAACCCCCTCCCCCACATGTATGCGAGGTAGCGCTAGGAAAAGACAACAAAGGCCACATTCGTTCACACTCAAGTCTCTAGCTGTCATGTATAATGAACCAAAACCACAGCTCCCTTTCCACATCCAGGCCCCACAAAAGTTTCCATGGTTTACCCCAGATGCTTCACATGCCCTGGTTCAATCCATTGACAGCACTCTATTCCCTGCACACCTTTCACCCTCCTGCATGTTCAGGCCTCAATCACTCAAAATTTTTTCACTCCATCCTTCCACCTCCAATTTGATCTCCCATACATATATATATATATATATAAAAAAAGCGAGATATACATAAGTATACTTATGTAAGTAGGAGAGATGGCCAGAGAGCGTTATTGGATTACGTGTTAATTAACAGGCGTGCGAAAGAGAGACTTTTGGATGTTAATGTGCTGAGAGGTGCAACTGGAGGGATGTCTGATCATTATCTTGTGGAGGCTAAGGTGAAGATTTGTATGGGTTTTCAGAAAAGAAGAGTGAATGTTGGGGTGAAGAGGGTGGTGAGAGTAAGTGAGCTTGAGAAGGAGACCTGTGTGAGGAAGTACCAGGAGAGACTGAGTACAGAATGGAAAAAGGTGAGAACAATGGAAGTAAGGGGAGTGGGGGAGGAATGGGATGTATTTAGGGAATCAGTGATGGATTGCGCAAAAGATGCTTGTGGCATGAGAAGAGTGGGAGGTGGGTTGATTAGAAAGGGTAGTGAGTGGTGGGATGAAGAAGTAAGAGTATTAGTGAAAGAGAAGAGAGAGGCATTTGGACGATTTTTGCAGGGAAAAAATGCAATTGAGTGGGAGATGTATAAAAGAAAGAGACAGGAGGTCAAGAGAAAGGTGCAAGAGGTGAAAAAAAGGGCAAATGAGAGTTGGGGTGAGAGAGTATCATTAAATTTTAGGGAGAATAAAAAGATGTTCTGGAAGGAGGTAAATAAAGTGCGTAAGACAAGGGAGCAAATGGGAACTTCGGTGAAGGGCGCAAATGGGGAGGTGATAACAAGTAGTGGTGATGTGAGAAGGAGATGGAGTGAGTATTTTGAAGGTTTGTTGAATGTGTTTGATGATAGAGTGGCAGATATAGGGTGTTTTGGTCGAGGTGGTGTGCAAAGTGAGAGGGTTAGGGAAAATGATTTGGTAAACAGAGAAGAGGTAGTGAAAGCTTTGCGGAAGATGAAAGCCGGCAAGGCAGCAGGTTTGGATGGTATTGCAGTGGAATTTATTAAAAAAGGGGGTGACTGTATTGTTGACTGGTTGGTAAGGTTATTTAATGTATGTATGACTCATGGTGAGGTGCCTGAGGATTGGCGGAATGCGTGCATAGTGCCATTGTACAAAGGCAAAGGGGATAAGAGCGAGTGCTCAAATTACAGAGGTATAAGTTTGTTGAGTATTCCTGGTAAATTATATGGGAGGGTATTGATTGAGAGGGTGAAGGCATGTACAGAGCATCAGATTGGGGAAGAGCAGTGTGGTTTCAGAAGTGGTAGAGGATGTGTGGATCAGGTGTTTGCTTTGAAGAATGTATGTGAGAAATACTTAGAAAAGCAAATGGATTTGTATGTAGCATTTATGGATCTGGAGAAGGCATATGATAGAGTTGATAGAGATGCTCTGTGGAAGGTATTAAGAATATATGGTGTGGGAGGAAAGTTGTTAGAAGCAGTGAAAAGTTTTTATCAAGGATATATATATATATATATATATATATATATATATATATATATATATATATATATATATATATATATATGTATATATATATCCCTGGGGATAGGTATCCCTGGAGATAGGGGAGAAAGAATACTTCCCACGTATTCCCTGCATGTCTTAGAAAGTGACTAAAAGGGGAGGGAGCAGGGGGCTGGAAATCCTCCCCTCGTTCTTTTTTTAATTTTCCAAAAGAAGGAACAGAGAAGGGGGCCAGGTGAGGATATTCCCTCAGAGGCCCAGTCCTCTATTCTTAACGCTACCTTGCTAATGCGGGAAATGACGAATAGTTTGAAAGAAAAAGAAAAGAAAGCAATATTTTTTTTTTTTTTGCTTTGTCGCTGTCTCCCGCGTTTGCGAGGTAGCACAAGGAAACAGACGAAAGAAATGGCCCAACCCACCCCGATACACATGTATATACATGCATCCACACACGCAAATATACATACCTACACAGCTTTCCATGGTTTACCCAGACGCTTCACATGCCCTGATTCAATCCACTGACAGCAAGTCAACCCCGGTATACCACATCGATCCAATTCACTCTATTCCTTGCCCTCCTTTCACCCTCCTGCATGTTCAGGCCCCGATCACACAAAATCTTTTTCACTCCATCTTTCCACCTCCAATTTGGTCTCCCACTTCTCGTTCCCTCCACCTCCAACACATATATCCTCTTGGTCAATCTTTCCTCACTCATTCTCTCCATGTGCCCAAACCATTTCAAAACACCCTCTTCTGCTCTCTCAACCATGCTCTTTTTATTTCCACACATCTCTCTTACCCTTACGTTACTTACTCGATCAAACCACCGCACACCACACATTGTCCTCAAACATCTCATTTCCAGCATATACATCCTCCTGCGCACAACTCTATCCATAGCCCATGCCTCACAACCATACAACATTGTTGGAACCACTATTCCTTCAAACATACCCATTTTTGCTTTCCGAGATAATGTTCTCGACTTCCACACATTCTTCAAGGCTCCCAGGATTTTCGCCCCCTCCCCCACCCTATGATCCACTTCTGCTTTCATGGTTCCATCTACTGTCAGATCCACTCCCAGATATCTAAAACATTTTTTTTTTTTTTTTTTGCTTTGTCGCTGTCTCCCGTATTTGCGAGGTAGCGCAAGGAAAGAGACGAGAGAAATGGCCCAACCCACCCCCATACACATGTATATACATATGTCCACACACGCAAATATACATACCTACACAGCTTTCCATGGTTTACCCCAGACGCTTCACATGCCCTGATTGAATCCACTGACAGCAGATCAACCCCGGTATACCACATCGATCCACTTCACTCTATTCCTTGCCCTCCTTTCACCCTCCTGCATGTTCAGGCCCCGATCACACAAAATCTTTTTCACTCCATCTTTCCACCTCCAATTTGGTCTCCCACTTCTCCTCGTTCCCTCCACCTCCGACACATATATCCTCTTGGTCAATCTTTCCTCACTCATTCTCTCCATGTGCCCAAACCATTTCAAAACACCCTCTTCTGCTCTCTCAACCACGCTCTTTTTATTTCCACACATCTCTCTTACCCTTATGTTACTTACTCGATCAAACCACCTCACACCACACATTGTCCTCAAACATCTCATTTCCAGCACATCCACCCTCCTGCGCACAACTCTATCCATAGCCCACACCTCGCAACCAAACAACATTGTTGGAACCACTATTCCTTCAAACATACCCATTTTTGCTTTCCGAGATAATGTTCTCGACTTCCACACATTCTTCAAGGCTACCAGGATTTTCGCCCCCTCCCCACCCTATGATCCACTTCCGCTTCCATGGTTCTATCCGCTGCCAGATCCACTCCCAGATATCTAAAACACTTTACTTCCTCCAGTTTTTCTCCATTCAAACTTACCTCCCAATTGACTTGACCCTCAACACTACTGTACCTAATTACCTTGCTCTTATTCACATTTACTCTTAACTTTCTTCTTTCACACACTTTACCAAACTCAGTCACCAGCTTCTGCAGTTTCTCACATGAATCAGCCACCAGCGCTGTATCATCAGCGAACAACAACTGACTCACTTCCCAAGCTCTCTCATCCACAACAGC
This sequence comes from Panulirus ornatus, assembly GCF_036320965.1. NCBI lineage: Eukaryota > Metazoa > Arthropoda > Malacostraca > Decapoda > Palinuridae > Panulirus > Panulirus ornatus. The sequence continues at coordinate 22,485,694 of NC_092239.1, forward strand.
CTGCATACTTGCCACTCTTTCCAAAACTCTTGCATTCACCTCCCTAACAACCCCATCCATAAACAAATTAAACAACCATGGAGACATCACACACCACTGCTGCAAACCTACATTCACTGAGAACCAATCACTTTCCTCTCTTCCTACACGTCCACATGCCTTACATCCTCGATAAAAACTTTTCACTGCTTCTAACAACTTGTCTCCCACACCATATATTCTTAATACCTTCCACAGACCATCTCTGTGAACTCTATCATATGCCTTCTCCAGATCCATAAATGCTCCATACAAATCCATTTGCTTTACTAAGTATTTCTCACATAAATTCCTCAAAGCAAACACCTGATCCACATATCCTCTACCACTTCTGAAACCACACTGCTCTTCCCCAATCTGATGCTATGTACATGCCTTCAACCTCTCAATCAATACCCTCCCATATAATTTACCAGGAATACTCAACAAACTTATACCTCTCAAATTTGAGCACTCACTCTTATCCCCTTTGCCTTTGTACAATGGCATTATGGAAGCATTCTGCCAATCCTCAGGCACCTCACCATGAGTCATACATACATTAAATAACCTTACCAACCAGTCAACAATACAGTCACCCCCTTTTTTTTATAAATTCCATTGCAATACCATCCAAACCCGCTGCCTTGCTGGCTTTCATCTTCCGCAAAGCTTTGACTACCTCTTCTCTGTTTACCAAATCATTTTCCCTAACCCTCTCACTTTGCACACCACCTCAACCAAAATACCCTATATCTGCCACTCTATCATCAAACACATTCAACAAACCTTCAAAATACTCACTCCACCTCCTTCTCACATCACCACTACTTGTTACCACCTCCCCATTAGCCCCCTTCACTGAAGTTCTCATTTGTTCCCTTGTCTTACGCACTTTATTTACCTCCTTCCAAAACATCTTTTTATTCTCCCTAAAATTTAATGATACTCTCTCACCCCAACTCTCATTTGCCCTCTTTTTCACCTCTTGCACCTTTCTCTTGATCTCCTGCCTCTTTCTTTTATACATCTCCCACTCATTTCCATTTTTTCCCTGCAAAATTTGGGCAAATGCCTCTCTCTTCTCTGTCACTAATAATCTTCCTTCTTCATCCCACCACTCACTACCCTTTCTAATCAACCCACCTCCCACTCTTCTCATGCCACAAGCATCTTTTGTGCAAGCCATCACTGCTTCCCTAAATTCATCCCATTCCTGCTCCACTCCCCTTACCTCCTTTGTTCTCACCTTTTTCCATTCTGTACTCAGTCTCTCCTGGTACTTCCTCACACAAGTCTCCTTCCCATGCTCACTTACTCTCACCACTCTCTTCACCCCAACATTTTCTCTTCTTTTCTGAAAACCCCTACAAACCTTCAACTTCGCCTCCACAAGATAATGATCAGACATCCCTCCAGTTGCACCTCTCAGCACATTAACATCCAAAAATCTCTTTCGCGCACCTATCAATTAACACGTAATCCAATAACGCTCTCTGGCCATCTCTCCTACTTACATACATATACTTATGTATATCTCGCTTTTTAAACCAGGTATTCCCAATCACCAGTCCTTTTTCAGCACATAAATCTATAAGCTCTTCACCATTTCCATTTACAACACTGAACACCCCATGTATACCAATTATTCCCTCAACTGCCACATTACTCACCTTTGCATTCAAATCACCCATCACTATAACCCGGTCTTGTGCATCAAAACCACTAAAACACTCATTCAGCTGCTCCCAAAACACTTGCCTCTCATGATCTTTCTTCTCTTGCCCAGGTGCATATGCACCAATAATCACCCATCTCTCTCCATCAACTTTCAGTTTTACCCATATCAATCTAGAATTTACTTTCTTACACTCTATCACATACTCCCACAACTCCTGTTTCAGGAGTAGTGCTACTCCTTCTATTGCTCTTGTCCTCTCACCAACCCCTGACTTTACTCCCAAGACATTCCCAAACCACTCTTCCCCTTTACCCTGGAGCTTCGTTTCACTCAGAGCCAAAACATCTAGGTTCCTTTCCTCAAATATACTACCTATCTCTCCTTTTTTCTCATCTTGGTTACATCCACACACATTTATACACCCCAATCTGAGCCTTCGAGGAGGATGAGCACTCCCCGCATGACTCCTTCTTCTGTTTCCCCTTTTAGAAAGTTAAAATACAAGGAGGGGAGGGTTTTATATATATATATATATATTTCTTCTTTTTTTTGCTTTGTCACTGTCTCCCGTGTTTGTGAGGTAGCGCAAGGAAACAGACGAAAGAAATGGCCCAACCCACCCCCATACTCATGTATATACATATGTCCACACACGCAAATATACATACCTAGACAGCTTTCCATGGTTTACCACAGACACTTCACATGCCCTGATTTAATCCACTGACAGCACGTCAACCCCGGTATACCACATTGATCCAAACCACTCTATTCCTTGCCCTCCTTTCACCCTCCTGCATGTTCAGGCCCCGATCACACAAAATCTTTTTAACTCCATCTTTCCACCTACAATTTGGTCTCCCACTTCTCCTCGTTCCCTCCACCTCCGACACATATATCCTCTTGGTCAATCTATCCTCACTCATTCTCTCCATGTGACCAAACCATTTCAAAACACCCTCTTTTGCTCTCTCAACCACGCTCTTTTTATTTCCACACATCTCTCTTACCCTTACGTTACTTACTCGATCAAACCACCTCACACCACACATTGTCCTCAAACATCTCATTTCCAGCATATCCATCCTCATGCTCACAACTCTACCCATAGCCCACGCCTTGCAACCATACAACATTGTTGGAACCACTATTCCTTCAAACATACTCATTTTTGCTTTCCGAGATAATGTTCTCGACTTCCACACATTCTTCAAGGCGACCAGGATTTTCGCCCCCTCCCCCACCCTATGATCCACTTCCACTTCCATGGTTCCATCCGCTGCCAGATCCACTCCCAGATATCTAAAACACTTTACTTCCTCCAGTTTTTCTCCATTCAAACTTACCTCCCAATTGACTTGACCCTCAACCCTACTGTACCTAATAACCTTGCTCTTATTCACATATATATATATATATATATATATATATATATATATATATATATATATATATATATATATATATATATATATTTTTTTTTTTTTTTTATACTTTGTCGCTGTCTCCCGCGTTTGCGAGGTAGCGCAAGGAAACAGATGAAAGAAATGGCCCAACCCCCCCCCCCCATACACATGTACATACACACGTCCACACACGCAAATATACATACCTACACAGCTTTCCATGGTTTACCCCAGACGCTTCACATGCCTTGATTCAATCCACTGACAGCACGTCAACCCCTGTATACCACATCGCTCCAATTCACTCTATTCCTTGCCCTCCTTTCACCCTCCTGCATGTTCAGGCCCCGATCACACAAAATCTTTTTCACTCCATCTTTCCACCTCCAATTTGGTCTCCCTCTTCTCCTCGTTCCCTCCACCTCCGACACATATATCCTCTTGGTCAATCTTTCCTCACTCATTCTCTCCGTGTGCCCAAACCATTTCAAAACACCCTCTTCTGCTCTCTCAACCACGCTCTTTTTATTTCCACACATCTCTCTTACCCTTACGTTACTTACTCGATCAAACCACCTCACACCACACATTTTCCTCAAACATCTCATTTCCAGCACATCCATCCTCCTGCGCACATCTCTATCCATAGCCCACGCCTCGCAACCATACAACATTGTTGGAACCACTATTCCTTCAAACATACCAATTTTTGCTTTCCGAGATAGTGTTCTCGACTTCCACACATTTTTCAAGGCTCCCAAAATTTTCGCCCCCTCCCCCACCCTATGATCCACTTCCGCTTCCATGGTTCCATCCGCTGACAGATCCACTCCCAGATATCTAAAACACTTCACTTCCTCCAGTTTTTCTCCATTCAAACTCACCTCCCAATTGACTTGACCCTCACCCCTACTGTACCTAATAACCTTGCTCTTATTCACATTTACTCTTAACTTTCTTCTTCCACACACTTTACCAAACTCAGTCACCAGCTTCTGCAGTTTCTCACATGAATCAGCCACCAGCGCTGTATCATCAGCGAACAACAACTGACTCACTTCCCAAGCTCTCTCATCCCCAACAGACTTCATACTTGCCCCTCTTTCCAGGACTTTTGCATTTACCTCCCTAACAACCCCATCCATAAACAAATTAAACAACCATGGAGACATCACACACCCCTGCCGCAAACCTACATTCACTGAGAACCAATCACTTTCCTCTCTTCCTACACGTACACATGCCTTACATCCTCGATAAAAACTTTTCACTGCTTCTAACAACTTGCCTCCCACACCATATATTCTTAATACCTTCCACAGAGCATCTCTATCAACTCTATCATATGCCTTCTCCAGATCCATAAATGCTACATACAAATCCATTTGCTTTTCTAAGTATTTCTCACATACATTCTTCAAAGCAAACACCTGATCCACACATCCTCTACCACTTCTGAAACCGCACTGCTCTTCCCCAATCTGATGCTCTGTACATGCCTTCACCCTCTAAATATATATATATATATATATATATATATATATATATATATATATTATTTTGCTTTGTCGCTGTCTCCCGCGTTTGCGAGGTAGCACAAGGGAACAGACGAAAGCATTGGCCCAACCCACCCCCATACACATGTATATACATACACGTCCACACGCTCAAATATACATACCTATACATCTCAATGTGCACATATATATACACACATAGACATATACATATATACACATGTACATAATTCATACTGTCTGCCTTTATCTATTCCCATCGCCACTTCGACACACATGGAATAACATCCCCCTCCCTCTCATGTGTGTGAGGTAGTGCTAGGAAAAGACAACAAAGGCCCCATTCGTTCACACTCAGTCTCTAGCTGTCATGTAATAATGTCCGAAACCACAGCTCCCTTTCCACATCCAGGCCCCACACAACTTTCCATGGTTTACCCCAGACGCTTTACATGCCCTGATTCAATCCATTGACAGCACGTCGACCCCGGTATACCACATTGATCCAATTCACTGTATTCCTTGCCTGCCTTTCACCCTCCTGCATGTGCAGGCTCCGATCACTCAAAATCTTTTTCACTCCATCTTTCCACCTCAAATTTGGTCTCCCACTTCTCCTTGTTCCCTCCACCTCCGACACATATATCCTCTTGGTCAATCTTTCCTCACTCATTCTCTCCATGTGCCCAAACCATTTCAAAACACCCTCTTCTGCTCTCTCGACCACACTCTTTTTATTTCCATACATCTCTCTTACCCTTTCATTACTTACTCGATCAAACCACCTCACGCCACATACTGTCCTCAAACATCTCATTTCCAGAACATCCATCCTCCTCCGCACAACTAAATCTATAGCCCACGCATCGCAACCATATAACGTTGTTGGAACCACTGTTCATTCAAATATACTTGCCTCCCATACCATATATTCTTCATACCTTCTACATAGCATCTCTATCAACTCTATCATATGCCTTCTCCAGATCCATAAATGCTAAATACAAATCCATATGCTTTTCAAAGTATTTCTCACATACATTCTTCAAAGCAAACATCTGATCCACACATCCTCTACCACTTCTGAGACCACACTGCTCTTCCCCAATCTGATGCCATGTACATTCCTTCACCCTCTCAATCCATACCCTCCCCTATAATTTCCCAGGAATACTCAACAAACTTTTTTTTTTTTTTTTTTTTTTTTTTTTTTTTTATACTTTGTCGCTGTCTCCCGCGTTTGCGAGGTAGCGCAAGGAAACAGACGAAAGAAATGGCCCAACCCCCCCCCCCATACACATGTACATACACACGTCCACACACGCAAATATACATACCTACACAGCTTTCCATGGTTTACCCCAGACGCTTCACATGCCTTGCTTCAATCCACTGACAGCACGTCAACCCCTGTATACCACATGACTCCAATTCACTCTATTTCTTGCCCTCCTTTCACCCTCCTGCATGTTCAGGCCCCGATCACACAAAATCTTTTTCACTCCATCTTTCCACCTCCAATTTGGTCTCCCTCTTCTCCTCGTTCCCTCCACCTCCGACACATATATCCTCTTGGTCAATCTCTCCTCACTCATTCTCTCCATGTGCCCAAACCATTTCAAAACACCCTCTTCTGCTCTCTCAACCACGCTCTTTTTATTTCCACACATCTCTCTTACCCTTACGTTACTTACTCGATCAAACCACCTCACACCACACATTGTCCTCAAACATCTCATTTCCAGCACATCCATCCTCCTGCGCACATCTCTATCCATAGCCCACGCCTCGCAACCATACAACATTGTTGGAACCACTATTCCCTCAAACATACCCATTTTTGCTTTCCGAGATAATGTTCTCGACTTCCACACATTTTTCAAGGCTCCCAAAATTTTCGCCCCCTCCCCCATCCTATGATCCACTTCCGCTTCCATGGTTCCATCCGCTGACAGATCCACTCCCAGATATCTAAAACACTTCACTTCCTCCAGTTTTTCTCCATTCAAACTCACCTCCCAATTGACTTGACCCTCACCCCTACTGTACCTAATAACCTTGCTCTTATTCACATTTACTCTCAACTTTCTTCTTCCACACACTTTACCAAACTCAGTCACCAGCTTCTGCAGTTTCTCACATGAATCAGCCACCAGCGCTGTATCATCAACAAACTTATACCTCTGTAATTTGAGCACTCACTTTTATCCCCTATAGAAGCACTATAGAAGCATTCCGCCAATCCTCAGGCACCTCACCATGAATCATACATACATTAAATAACCTTACCAACCAGTCAACAATACAGTCATCCCCTTTGTAATAAATTCCACTACAATACCATCCAAACCCGCTGCCTTGCCGACATTCATCTTCCGCAAAGCTTTTACTACCTCTTCTCTGTTTACCGAATCATTCTCCCTAACCCTCTCACTTTGCTCACGACCTCAACCAAAACACCCTATGTCTGCCACTCTATCATCAATACCATTCAACAAACCTTCAAAATACTCACTCCATCTCCTCTCATCACCACTACTTGTTATCACCTCCCCATTAGCCCCCCTCACTGATGTTCCCATTTGTTCCCTTGTCTTATGCAACTTATTTACCTCCTTCCAAAACATCTTTTTATTCTCCCTACAGTTTAATGATACTCTCTCACCCCAACTCTCATTTGCCCTCTTTTTCACCTCTTGCACCTTTCTCTTGACCTCCTGTCTCTTTCTTCTATACATCTCCCATTCATTTGTATTATTTCCCTGCAAAAATCATCCAAATTCCTCTCTTCTCTTTCACTAATAATCTTACTTCTTCATCCCACCACTCACTACCCTTTCTAATCTGTCCACCTCCCACACTTCTCATGCCATAAGCATCTTTTGCGCAAGCCATCAGTGCTTCCCAAATACATCCCATTCCACCCCTACTCCCCTTATGTGCTTTGTTCCCATCTTTTTCCATTCTGTACTCAGTCTCTCTAGGTACTTCCTCACACAAGTCTTCCCAAGCTCACTTACTCTTACCACTCTCTTCACCCAAACATTCTCTCTTTTTGTTGAAGGCCTCTACAAATCTTCAGCTTCGGCTCCACAAGATAATGATCAAACATCCCTTCAATTGCACCTCTCTGCACATTAACGTCCAAAAGTCTCTCTTTCGTGTGCCTATCAATTAACAAGTAATCCAATAACACTCTCTGGCCATCTCTCCTACTTACACATGTATACTTATGTATATCTCTCTTTTTAAACCAGGTATTCCCAATCACCAGTCCTTTTTCAGCACATAAATCGACAAGCTCATCACCATTTCCATTTACAACACTGAACACCCCATGTACACCAATCATTCCCTCAACTGCCACATTACTCACCTTTGCATTCAAATCACCCATCACTATAACCTGGTCTCTTGCATCAAAACTACTAACACACTCACTCAGCTTCTCCCAAAACACTTGCCTCTCATGATCATATATACACAGACATATACATACATAGACATGTATATATTCATACATGCTGCCTTCATCCATTCCCACCTCCATCCAGCCACACATGAAATGACACCCCCTTCCCCCAGTGTGTGTGCAAGGTAGTAACAGGAAAAAACAGCAAAGGCCACATTCGTTCACACTCAATCTCTAGCTATCATGTGTAATGCACCGAAACCACAGCTCCCTTTAATGCCCCACAAAACTTTACATGGTTTACCCTAGTGGGTCAATCCATTGACAGCATGTCGATCCCGGTATACTATATCGCTCCAACTCACTCTATTCATTGCATGTTTTTCACCCTCCTGTATGCTGAAGCTTCGATCGTTCAAAATCTTTTTCACTCCATCTTTCCATCTCTAATTTGGTCTTCCACTTCTCCTTGTTCCCTCCACCTTTGACACATATATCCTTTTTCTCAATCTTTCCTCACTCATTCTCTCCATGTGACCAAACCATTCTAATACACCCTCTTCTGCTCTCTCAACCACACTCTTATAATTACCACATATCTCTCCCATCCTTTCACCTTCCACTCGATCAAACCACCTCACACCAGAAACATTTCATTTCCAACACATCCACCCTCCTCCGCACAACCCTATCTATCACCCAAGCTTCACAACCATATAACATTTTTGGAACTACTACTCCTCCAAACATACCCATTTTTGCTCTCTGAGATAACGTTCTCGCCTTCCACACATTCTTCAATGCTCCCAGAACCTTTGCCCCCTCCACCACCCTGTAACTCACTTCCGCTTCCATGGTTCCATCTGCTGCTAAGTCCACTCCCAGATATCTAAAATATTTCACTTCCTCCAGTTTTTCTCCATTCAAACTTACCTCCCAATCTGCTTGTCCCTCAACCCTATTGAACATAATAACCTTACTCTTATTCACAATCACTCTCAGCTTTCTTCTTTCACACACTTTACCAAACTCAGTTACCAGCTTCAGTGGTTTCTCACCCAAATCAGCTACCAGCACTGTATCATCAGCGAACAACAAATGACACTTCCCAAGCCCTCTCATCCACAACAGACTGCAAACTTGCCCCTCTCTCCAAAACTCTTGCATTCACCTCCCTAACAACCCCATCCATAAACAAATTAAACAACCATGGAGACATCACACATCCCTGCCACAAACCGACATTCAGTGGGAACCAATCACTTTCTTCTCTTCCTACACGTACATATGCCTTATACCCTCGATAAAAACTTCACTGTTTCTAGAAACTTACCTCCCACACCATATGCTCTTAATACCTTCCACAGAGTATCTCTATCAACTCTATCATATGCCTTCTCCAGATAAATAAATGCTACATACAAATCCATCTGCTTCTCTAAGTATTTCTCACATACATTCTTCAAAGCAAACACTATATCCACACGTCCTCTACCACTTCTGAAACCACACTGCTCCTCCCCAATCTGGTGCTCTGTACGTGCCTTCACCCCCTCGATGAATACCCTCCCATATAATTTCCCAGAAATACTCAATAAACTTATCCCTCTGCAATTTGAGCTCTCACCTTTATCCCCCTAGCCTTTGTACAATGGCACTATACGTGCATACTGCTAATCCTCAGGCACTTCACCATGAAGCATACATACATTGAATATCAGAACCGACCAGTCAACAATATAGTCACCCCTTTTTTTAATAAATTCAACAGCAATACCATCCAAACCTGCCGCCTTGCTGGCTTTCATCTTCCACAAAGCTTCCACTACCTCTTCTCTGTTTATCTGTGTATGTATTTGTATGTATACTTTGAAATGTATGGGCATGTATATTTGACTGTGAGGGGGTTTATAAATATGCACGTGTATGTGGGCTATTCCTCAACTGTTTCCTTGCACTACCTCGCTAACGCGTGAGACGGCAGTTAAGTATAATAAATAAAGAAACAAAAAGTTAATGAATCAATAAAGAAAATTCATTCACTCACTTTAAGCTATGCCTCACCTGCTTGGTCTTCTTTTCTCTCAAAAGGAGACATAACAATGTTGCAAATCACACATAACAGTGCACTCAGAACAATCAATGGCTGCCTACAAACAAAAAATACTTAAGATCTACACAATGAAACAAAGGTCCTCCCAATAAAATTCCACCTCAGCAAACTAGGCACTCAGTTCTATGCAACAGCACTAGTCCCCCCACTCACCTAAACCACTCCATAACTAATCATTAATCTCCAAGAAGGAATTGAAAGCTTAAACCTGCCTCACGCTACAGCAACCTCTACTTATAGATCTCCCTGACCTCAACAAACATAACACAGAAAAAACACATACAGACCAAAATAATCCGACAAATGAAATGTTTCAGGACAGTATGTGGTGTGAGGTGGCTTGATTGAGTAAATAATGAAAGAGTAAGAGAGATGTGTGGTATTAAAGAATGTGGTTGAGAGAACAGAAGATGGTGTATTGAAATGGCTTGGACATATGGAGAGAATGAGTAAGGAAAGGCTGACAAAGAGGATATATGTGTGTAAGAGGTGGAGGGAACAATGATAAGCAGGAGACCAAATTGGGGGTGGAAGGATGGAGTGAAAAAGGGATGTAGAGATGGAGTGTGGCAGCAAAATATGGTTGCCAGAGGTAAGCCTGTTTGCAGATGATACTGTGTTGTTTGCAGAGAGTGAAGGAAGTTGCAGAAGGTTGTAAGAGTGTTTTATGATGCATGTATGCATAGGAGATTGAAGATAAATGTAAGTAAAAGTAAAGTAATACTGTTTGAAAGGAAACAGAGGGAAAGTATAGATTCTGAAAAACCATATAGAGTTAAAGAAGAAAGTGTATTAAATTGTGCTGTGGATATGAGGGAGAAAAGATTGGAAGAATTGATGGGATTTAAGTATCTGGGAGCAGTCTTGGGTAAGTGTGGTGATATGGAAGGAGAGATAAGAGAAAGAGCACAACAGGGAATAAGAGTCATTGGGTCTCTTAATAGAATCATGAAGGATAGAGGTGTAAGTATGGAAGTGAAGAGAAGATTAAAGGACCTATGCAGCCAAAACATGGACATGGAATGAGGCACAGAGGTCAAGAGTCCAGACTGCGGAAATAAGCTTCTGAGAAAAGCATGTGGTGTGACTAAATGGAATGAAGAAATGAATGAAAGGGTGTATGAAAGATGAGATATTCTAAGAAATACAAAGGGAGTAATTTGTGGAGTGGTAAAATGTATGAAACAATACTTTGAGGTGATCTGGGCATGTGGAAAGAATGAAAGACTGAGAGCTGACAAGGAGGGTGTATGATAGTACAATTAAAGGGGTTGGTGTGAGTGGAAGACCACATGTGAAATGGGCAAATATGGTGGAAGAATACTGGAAGGAGAGAAACAGAGGAAGAATGCGTGGAATGGTGTATGCGAGGGAGGCATGTAAGGACAGAGAGAAGTGGAGACTATTTTGCTATGGCCACCCCTTGATGGAAGTTCCCAGAGGGAATGGGCATCAGATATATAGATAGATAGATACATACATAGGTTGTGAATATGGACTTTAATCTCACCTGTGAATCACCTCTCCATGCATTATGAATAAGTAAAATTTATATCAATATGGAATGCTGTTCTGGACATCTGTTGAGGATGTGTGTGAGTGAAACGTAAGGCCATGTGTACTTCATCAATTCAACGCAAATAAGATCCAAGTTCAAAAAAATTAGATAAAACAGATTGTGTTATAACAAAAGTATAAACACATACCAATACTCTTTGACCGACAGATCTGATAAACAGTGATGGCATCTGATACTAGGCACTTCTGAATTAGCTGCTGAAGAGTTTTCTCACTCACACTGCTCTCTTCAGTATATTTGAGTCTGGGATAAAATGCCTGAAAGAGTAAAAGCAGAGGTAAAATTACTGAAATTTTTTCTATTTATCTACAAAATGTAATTAAATCCTATACACATTCCCCAGTTTAAAAGCAGGATGGCTTATTCTGAACCTTGCTCCTGCTCTTTGACTGCTGCACTCTGCTGCAGTTTCTTCTACTGAGATATTCCTCTCATCTAAATCATCCTCCATCCTATTCAGCTACTTTTCTCTTAGATTCCCCTAATATCCTCCAACTCACTTCATTCATCATTCTTTACCTACTGTCTCCAAATGATCATCATACCATACCATTCTTATACTGTATCTCAATCTTCCTTAAAAATGCATTAGTTCCCTCTGATGTCTTAATTTTTTTATGGATGGGGTTGTTAGGGAATAGAATGAAAGAGTTTTGGAAAGAGGGGCAAGTACGAAGTCTGTTAGGGATGAGAGAGCTTGGGAAGTAAGTCAGTTGTTCGCTGATGATACAGCGCTGGTGGCTGATTCATGTGAGAAACTGCAGAAGCTGGTGACTGAGTTTGGTAAAGCATGTGAAAGAAGAAAGTTAACAGTAAATGTGAATAAGAGCAAGGTTATTAGGTACAGTAGGGTTGAGGGTCAAGTCAATTGGGAGGTAAGTTTGAATGGAGAAAAACTGGAGGAAGTAAAGTGTTTTAGATATCTGGGAGTGGAATTGGCAGCGGATGGAACCATGGAAGTGGAAGTGAATCATAGGGTGGGGGAGGGGGCGAAAATCCTGGTCGCCTTGAAGAATGTGTGGAAGTCGAGAACATTATCTCGGAAAGCAAAAATGGGTATGTTTGAAGGATTAGTGGTTCCAACAATGTTGTATGGTTGCCAGGCGTGGGCTATGGATAGAGTTGTGCGCAGGAGGGTGGATGTGCTGAAAATTCGATGTTTGAGGACAATATGTGGTGTGAGGTGGTTTGATCGAGTAAGTAATGAAAGAGTAAGAGAGATGTGTGGAAATAAAAAGAGTGTGATTGAGAGAGCAGAAGAGGGTGTTTTGAAATGGTTTGAGCACATGGAGAGAATGAGTGAGGAAAGATTGACCAAGAGGATATATATGTGTCAGAGGTGGAGGGAACAAGGAGAAGTGGGAGGCCAAATTGGAGGTCGAAAGATGGAGTCAAAAAGATTTTGAGTGATTGGGGCCTGAACATGCAGGAGGGTGAAAGGCGTCCAAGGAATAGAGTGAATTGGATCGATGTCGTATACCGGGGTCGACGTGCTGTCAATGGATTGAATCAGGGCATGTGAAGCGTCTGGGGTAAACCATGAAAAGTTCTGTGGGGCCTGGATGTGGAAAGGGAGCTGTGGTTTTGGGCATTATTACATGACAGAGAGAGACTGAGTGTGAACGAATGGGGCCTTTGTTGTCTTTTCCTAGCACTACCTCGCACACATGAAGGGGGAGGGGGATGTTATTCCATGTGTGGTGAGGTGGCGATGGGAATAAAGGTAGACAGTATGAATTATGTACATGTGTATATATGTATATGTCTGTGTGTGTATATATATGTGTACATTGAGATGTATAGGTATGTATATTTGCGTGTGTGGACGTGTATGTATATACATGTGTATGGGGGTGGGTTGGGCCATTTTTTACGTCTGTTTCCTTGCGCTACCTCGCAAAACAGGAGACAGCGACAAAATAAATAAATAAAATATATATATATGTATATAAGATTGGGGTGTCTAAATGTGTGTGCATGTAACCAAGATGAGAAAAAAGGATGTTTTGGCTCTGAGTGAAACGAAGCTCAAGGGTAAAGGGGAAGAATGGTTTGGGAATGTCTTGGGAGTAAAGTCACGGGTTAGTGAGAGGACAAGAGCAAGGGAAGGAGTAGCACTACTCCTGAAACAGGAGTGGTGGGAGTATGTGATAGAGTGTAAGAAGGTAAATTCTAGATTGATATGGGTAAAACTGAAAGTGGATGGAGAGAGATGGGTGATTATTGGTGCATATGCACCTGGGCATGAGAAGAAAGATCATGAGAGGCAAGTGTTTTGGGAGCAGCTAAATGAGTGAGTTAGTGGTTTTGATGCACAATACCGGGCTATAGTGATGGGTGATTTGAATGCAAAGGTGAGTAATGTGGCAGTTGAGGGAATAATTGGTATACATGGGGTGTTCAGTGTTGTAAATGGAAATGGTGAGGAGCTTGTAGATTTATGTGCTGAAAAAGGACTGGTGATTGGGAATACCTGGTTTAAAAAGCAAGATATACATTAGTGTACGTATGTAAGTAGGAGAGATGGCCAGAGAGCATTATTGGATTTCGTGTTACTTGATAGGCGTGCGAAAAAGACACTTTTGGATGTTAATGTGCTGAGAGGTGCCACTGGAGGGATGTCTGATCATTATCTTGTGGAGGCGAAGGTGAAGATTTGTAGGGGTTTTCAGAAAAGAAGAATGTTGAGGTGAAGAGAGTGGTGAGAGTAAGTGAGCTTGGGAAAGAGACTTGTGTGAGGAAGTACCAGGAGAGACTGAGTACAGAATGGAAAAAGGTGAGAACAAAGGAGGTGAGGGGAGTGGGGGAGGAATGGGATGTATTTAGGGAAGCAGTGATGGCTTGCGCAAAAGATGTTTGTGGCATGAGAAGTGTGGGAGGTGGGTTGATTAGAAAGGGTAGTGAATGGTGGGATGAAGAAGTATGATTATCAGTGAAAGTGAAGAGAGAGGCAAGTGGATGATTTTTGCAGGGAAAAAATGCAAATGAGTGGGAGATGTATAAAAGAAAGAGGCAGGATGTCAAGAGAAAGATGCAAGAGGTGAAAAAGAGGGCAAATGAGAGTTGGGGTGAGAGAGTATCATTAAATTTTAGGGAGAATAAAAAGATGTTTTGGAAGGAGGTAAATAAAGTGCTTAAGACAAGGAAGCAAATGGGAACTTCAGTGAAGGGGGCTAATGGGGAGGTATAACAATTAGTGGTGATGTGAGGAGATGGAGTGAGTATTTTGAAGGTTTGTTGAATGTGTTTCATGATAGAGTGGCAGATATAGGGTGTTTTGGTCGAGGTGGTGTGCAAAGTGAGAGGGTTACGGAAAATGATTTGGTAAACAGAGAAGAGGTAGTAAAAGCCTTGCGGAAGATGAAAGCCGGCAAGGCAGGAGGATTGGAAGGTATTGCATTGGAATTTATTAAAAAAGGGGATGACTGTATTGTTGACTGGTTGGTAAGGTTATTTAATGTATGTATGATTCATGGTGAGGTGCCTGAGGATTGGCGGAGTGCTTGCATAGTGCCATTGTACAAAGGCAAAGGGGATAAGAGTGAGTGCTCAAATTACAGAGGTATAAGTTTGTTGAGTATTCCCGGTAAATTATATGGGAAAGAGGGTATTGATAGAGAGGGTGAAAGCATGTACAGAGCATCAGATTGGGGAAGAGCAGTGTGGTTTCAGAAGTGGTAGAGGATGTGTGGATCAGGTGTTTGTTTTGAAGAATGTATGTGAGAAATACTAAGAAAAGCAAATGGATTTGTATGTAGCTTTTATGGATCTGGAGAAGGCATATGATAGAGTTGATAGAGATGCTCTGTGGAAGGTATTAAGAATATTTGTTGTGGGAGGCAAGTTGTTAGAAGCAGTGAAAAGTTTTTATCGAGAATGTAAGGCATGTGTACGTGTAGGAAGAGAGGAAAGTGATTGGTTCTCATTGAATGTAGGTTTGCGGCAGGGGTGTGTGATGTCTCCATGGTTGTTTAATTTGTTTATGGGTGGGGTTGTTAGGGAGGTGAATGCAAGAGTTTTGGAAAGAGGGGCAAGTATGAAGTCTGTTGTGGATGAGAGAGCTTGGGAAGTGAGCCAGTTGTTGTTCACTGATGATACAGCGCTGGTGGCTGATTCATGTGAGAAACGGCAGATGCTAGTGGCTGAGTTTGGTAAAGTGTGTGAAAGAAGAAAGTTAAGAGTAAATGTGATTAAGAGCAAGGTTATTAGGTGCTGTAGGGTTGAGGGTCAAGTCAATTGGGAGGTAAGTTTAAATGGAGAAAAACTGGAGGAAGTAAAGTGTTTTAGATATCTGGGAGTGGATCTGGCAGCGGATGGAACCATGGAAACGGAAGTGAATCATACGGTGGGGGAGGGGGCGAAAATTCTGGGAGCCTTGACGAATGTTTGGAAGTCGAGAACATTATCTCGGAAAGCAAAAATGGGTATGTTTGAAGGAATAGTGGTTCCAACAATGTTGTATAGTTGCGAGGCGAGGGCTATGGATAGAGTTGTGCAGAGGAGGGTGGATGTGCTGGAAATGAGATGTTTGAGGACAATATGTGGTGTGATGTGGTTTGATCGAGTAAGTAATAATAGGGTAAAAGAGATGTGTGGAAATAAAAAGAGCGTGGTTGAGAGAGCAGAAGAGGGTGTTTTGAAATAGTTTGGTCACATGGAGAGATTGAGTGAGGAAAGATTGACCAAGAGGATATATGTGTCAGAGGTGGAGGGAATAAGGAGAATTGGGAGACCAAATTGGAGGTGGAAAGATGGAGTGAAAAAGATTTTGAGTGATCGGGACCTGATCATGCAAGAGGGTGAAAGGCGTGCAAGGAATAGAGTGAATTGGAACGATGCGGTATACTGGGGTTGACATGCTGTCAATGGATTGAACCAGGGCATGTGAAGCATCTGGGGTAAACCATGGAAAGTTCTGTGGGGCCTGGATGTGGAAAGGGAGCTGTGGTTTCGGTGCATCATTACATGACAGCTAGAGACTGAGTGTGAACGAATGGGGCCTTTGTTGTCTTTTCCTCGAGCTACCTCACACACATGAGGGGGGAGGGGGTTGTTATTCCATATGTGGCAAGGTGGCGATGGGAATAAATAAAGGCAGACAGTATGAATTATGTACATGTGTATATATGTATATGTCTGTGTGTGTATATATATGTGTACATGGAGATGTATAGGTATGTACATTTCCATGTGTGGACGTGTATGTATATACATGTGTATGTGGGTGGGTTAGGCCATTCTTTTGTCTGTTTCCTTGCACTACCTCGCTAACGCGGGAGACAGCGACAAAGAAAAATAAATAAAATAAAAAAATATATATATATACCCCTGGGGATAGGGGAGAAAGAATACTTCACACGCATTCCTCACATGTCGTAGAAGGCGACTGAAGGGGACGGGAGTGGTATCTTAACTTTCTAAAATGGGAAACAGAAGAAGGAGTCACATAGGGAGTGCTCATCCCCCTCAAAGGCTCAGATTGCAGTGTCTAAATGTGTGTGGATGTAAACAAGATGAGAAAAAAGGAGAGATAGGTAGTATGTTTGAGGAAAGGAACCTGCATGTTTTGGCTCTGAGTGAAACGAAGCTAAAGGGTAAAGGGGAAGAGTGGTTTAGGAATGTCTTGGGAGTAAAGTCACGGATTAGTGAGAGGACAAGAGCAAGGGAAGGAGTAGCACTTCTCCTGAAACTGTAGTGGTGGGAGTATGTGATAGAGGGTAAGAAAGTAAACTCTAGATTGATATGGGTAAAACTGAAAGTGGAAGGAGAGAGATGGGTGATTATTGGTGCATATGCACCTGGGCATGAGAAGAAAGATCATGAAAGGCAAGCGTTTTGGGAGCAGCTGAATGAGTGTGTTAGTAGTTTTGATGCACAAGACCGGGTTATAGTGATGGGTGATTTCAATGCAAAGGTAGTAATGTGGCAGTTGAGGGAATAACTGGTATACATGGGGTGTTCAGTGTTGTAAATGGAAATGGTGAAGAGCTTGTAGATTTATGTGCTGAAAAAGGACTGGTGATTGGGAATACCTGGTTTAAAGAGAGATATAAATAAACATACATATGTAAGAAGGAGAGATGGCTTCAGAGCGTTATTGGATTATGTGTTAATTGATAGGCACGCAAAAAAGAGACTTTTGGATGTTAATGTGCTGAGACGTGCAAATGGAGGGTTGTCTGATCATTATCTTATGGAGGCGAAGGTGAAGATCTGTAGAGGTTTTCAGAAAAGAAGAGAGAATGTTGGGGTGAACAGAGTGGTGAGAGTAAGTGAGCTTGGGAAGGAGACTTGTGTAAGGAAGTACCAGGAGAGACTGAGTACAGCATGGAAAAAGGTGAGAACAAAGGAGGTAAGGAGAGTGGGGGAGGAGTGGTATGTATTCAGGGAAGCAGTGATGGCTTGCGCAAAAGATGCTTGTGGCATGAGAAGCGTGGGAGGTGGGCACATTAGAAAGGGTAGTAAGTGGTGGTATGAAGAAGTAAGATTATTAGTGAAAGAGAAGAGAGAGGCATTTGGACAATTTTTGCAGTGAAATAATGCAAATGAGTGGGAAATATATAAAAGAAAGAGGCAGGATTCCAAGAGAAAGGTGTAAGAGGTGAAAAAGAGGGCAAAATAAAATATATCTTTTGTTTATCTATTTTACTTTGTCGCTGTCTCCCGCGTTAGAGAGGTAGCCCAAGGAAACAGATGAAAAAATGGCCCAACTCACCCACATGCACATGTATATACATACATGTCCACACACGAAAAATATACATACCTATGCATCTCAACGTATACATATATATACACACAAAGACATATACATATATACATGTATATAATTCATACTGTCTGCCTTTATTCATTCCCATCGCCACCTCGCCACACATGAAATAACAATCCCCTTCCCCTCATGTGTGCGAGGTAGCACTAGGAAAAGACAAAAAAGGCCCTATTCGTTCACACTCATTCTCTAGCTGTCATGTAATAATGCACCAAAACCACAGCTCACTTTCCACATTCAAGCCCCACAGAACTTTCCATGGTTTACCCTAAACACTTCACATGCCCTGGTTCAATCCATTGACAGCACGTCGACCCCAGTATACCAAATCGTTCCAATTCACTCTATTCCTAGCACGCTTTTCACCCTCCTGCATGTTAAGGCCCCGATCACTCAAAATCTTTTTCCACCTCCAATTTGGTCTCCCACTTCTCGTTCCCTCCACCTCTGACACATATATCCTCTTTGTCAATCTTTCCTCACTCATTCTCTCCATGTGACCAAACCATTTCAAAATACCCTCTTCTGCTTTCTCAACCACACTCTTTTTATCACCACACATCTCTCTTACCCTATTATTACTTACTCGATCAAACCACCTCACACCACATATTGTCCTCAAACATCTCATTTCCAGCACATCCACCCTCCTCCGCACAACTCTATCCATAGCCAATGCCTTGCAACCATACAACATTGTTGGAACCACTATTCCTTCAAACATACCCATTTTTGCTTTCCGAGATAATGTTCTCGACTTCCAAACATTCTTCAAGACTCCCAGAATTTTCGCCCCCTCCCCCACCCTATGATATACTTCCGCTTCCATGGTTCCATCCGCTGCCAGATCCACTCCCACATATCTAAAACACTTCAGTTCCTCCAGTTTTTCTCCATTCAAACTTACCTCCCAATTGACTTGACCCTCAACCCTATCGTACCTAATAACCTTGCTCTTATTCTTTTTTTTTTTTTTTTTTTTGCTTTGTCGCTGTCTCCCGCGTTTGCGAGGTAGCGCAAGGAAACAGACGAAAGAAATGCCCCAACCCACCCCCATACACATGTATATACATACGTCCACACACGCAAATATACATACCTACATAGCTTTCCATGGTTTACCCCAGACGCTTCACATGCCTTGATTCAATCCACTGACAGCATGTCAACCCCGGTATACCACATCGCTCTAATTCACTCTATTCCTTGCCCTCCTTTCACCCTCCTGCATGTTCAGGCCCCGATCACACAAAATCTTTTTCACTCCATCTTTCCACCTCCAATTTGGTCTCCCTCTTCTCCTCGTTCCCTCCACCTCCGACACATATATCCTCTTGGTCAATCTTTCCTCACTCATTCTCTCCATGTGCCCGAACCATTTCAAAACACCCTCTTCTGCTCTCTCAACCACGCTCTTTTTATTTCCACACATCTCTCTTACCCTTACGTTACTTACTCGATCAAACCACCTCACACCACACATTGTCCTCAAACATCTCATTTCCAGCACATCCATCCTCCTGCGGACAACTCTATCCATAGCCCACGCCTCGCAACCATACAACATTGTTGGAACCACTATTCCTTCAAACATACCCATTTTTGCTTTCCGAGATAATGTTCTCGACTTCCACACATTCTTCAAGGCTCCCAGAATTTTCGCCCCCTCCCCCACCCTATGATCCACTTCCGCTTCCATGGTTCCATCCGCTCCCAGATCCACTCCCAGATATCTAAAACACTTCACTTCCTCCAGTTTTTCTCCATTCAAACTCACCTCCCAATTGACTTGACCCTCAACCCTACTGTACCTGATAACCTTGCTCTTATTCACATTTACTCTTAACTTTCTTCTTTCACACACTTTACCAAACTCAGTCACCAGCTTCTGCAGTTTCTCACATGAATCAGCCACCAGCGCTGTATCATCAGCGAACAACAACTGACTCACTTCCCACGCTCTCTCATCCCCAACAGACTTCATACTTGCCCCTTGCTGTCTTATTCATATTTACTCTTAACTTTCTTCTTTCACACACTTTACCAAACTCAGTCACCAGCTTCTGACAGTTTCTCACATGAATCTGCCAACAGCGCTGTTTCATCAGCGAACAACAACAGACTCACTTCCCAAGCCCTCTCATCCACAACAGACTGCATACTTGCCCCTCTTTCCAAAACTCTTCCATTCACCTAACAACCCCATCCATAAACAAATTAAACAACCATGTAGACATCGCACACCCCTGCCGCAAACTTACATTCAATGAGAACCAATCACTTTCCTCTCTTCCCACACGTACACATGCCTTACATCCTCGATAAAAACTTTTCACTGCTTCTAACAACTTGCCTCCCACACCATATATTCTTAATACCTTCCTCAGACCATCTCTATCAACTCTATCATATGCCTTCTCCAGATCCATAAATGCTACAAACAAATCCATTTGCTTTTCTAAGTATTTCTCACATACATTCTTCAAAGCAAACACCTGATCCACACATCCTCTACCACTTCTGAAACCACACTGCTCTTCCCCAATCTGATGCTCGGTACATGCCTTCACCATCTCAATCAATACCCTCCTATATAATTTACCAGGGATACTCAACAAACTTATACCTCTGTAATTTGAGCACTCACTCTTATCCCCTTTGCCTTTGTACAATGGCACTATGCAAGCATTCCGCCAATCCTCAGGCACCTCACCATGAATCATACATACATTAAATAACCTTACCAACCAGTCAACAATACAGTCATCCCCTTTTTAAATAAATTCCAAAGCAATACCATCCAAACCCGCTGCCTTGCCGGCTTTCATCTTCCGCAAAACTTTTACTACCTCCTCTGTTTACCAAATCATTTTCCGTAACCCTCTCACTTTGCACACCACCTCGACCAAAACACCCTATATCTGCCACTCTATCAACAAACATGCTCAACAATCCTTCAAAATACTCACTCCACTTCCTTCTCACATCACCACTACTTGTTATCACCTCCCCATAAGCCCCCTTCACTGAAGTTCCCATCTGTTCCCTTGTCTTACGCAGTTTATTTACCTCCTTCCAAAACATCTTTATAAATTCTCCCTAAAATTTAATGGTACTCTCTCACCCCAACTCTCATTTGCCCTCTTTTTCACCTCTTGCACCTTTCTCTTGACCTCCTGCCTCTTTCTTTTATACATCTCCCATTCATTTGCATTATTTCCCTGCAAAAATCGTTCAAATGCCTCTCTCTCCTCTTTCACTAATAATCTTACTTCTTCATCCCACCACTCACTACCCTTTCCAATCTGTCCACCTCCCAAGCTCCTCATGTCACAAGCATCTTTTGTGCAAACCATCACTGCTTCCCTAAATACATCCAGTTCCTCCCCCACTCCCCTTCCTCCTTTGTTCTCATCTTTTTCCATTCTGTACTCAGTCTCTCCTGGTACTTCCTCACACAAGTCTCACCATTTACTCTCACCACTCTCTTCATCCCATCATTCTCTCTTCTTTTCTGAAAACCTCTACAAATCTTCACCTTCGCCTCCACAAGATAATGATCAGATATCCCTCCAGTTGCACCTCTCAGCACATTAACATCCAAAAGTCTCTCTTTCGCACGCCTATTAATTAACAATTATTTATTTATTTATTTTGCTTTGTCGCTGTCTCCTGTGTGAGCGAGGCAGCGCAAGGAAAAAGACGAAAGAATGGCCCAGCCCACCCATATACACAAGTATATACATAAACGTCCACACACGCAAATATACATACCTATACACCTCAATGTACACATACATATACACACACAGACATATACATATATACACATGTACATAATTCATACTGTCTGCCTTTATTTATTCCCATCGCCACCCCGCCACACATGTAATAACAACCCCCTCCCCCCTCATGTGTGCAAGGTAGCGCTAGGAAAAGACAACAAAGGCCCAATTCCTTCACACTCAGTCTCTAGCTGTCATGTAATAATACATCGAAACCACAGCTCCCTTTCCACATCCAGGCCCCACAGAACTTTCCATGGTTTACCCCAGATGCTTCACATGCCCTGGGTCAATTCATTGACAGCACGTCGACCCCGGTATACCACATCGTTTTAATTCACTCTATTCCTTGCATGCCTTTCACCCTCCTGCATGTTCAGGCCCCAATCACTCAAAATCTTTTTCATTCCATCTTTCCACCTTCAATTTGGTCTCCTACTTCTCCTCCTTCCTTCCATCTCTGACACATATGTCCTCTTGGTCAATCTTTCCTCACTCATTCTCTCCATGTGACCAAACCATTTCAAAACACCCTCTTCTGCTCCCTCAACCACACTCTTTTTATTTCCACACATCTCTCTTACCCTTACATTACTTACTTGATCAAACCACCTCACACCACATATTATCCTGAAACATCTCATGTCCAGCACATCCACCCTCCTGCACACAACTCTATCCATAGCCCACGCCTCGCAACCATACAACATTGATGGAACCACTATTCCTTCAAACATACCCATTTTTGCTTTCCGAGATAATGTTCTCGACTTCCAAACATTCTTCAAGGCTCCCAGAATTTTCGCCCCCTCCCCCACCCTATGATTCACTTCCGCTTCCATGGTTCTATCCACTGCCAGATCCACTCCCAGATATCTAAAACACTTTACTTCCTCCAGGTTTTCTCCATTCAAACTTACCTCCCAATTGACTTGAGACCTCAACCCTACTGTACCTAATAACCTTGCTCTTATTCACATTTACCCTCAACTTTCTTCTTTCACACACTTTACCAAACTCAGCCACCAGCATCTGCAGTTTCTCACATGAATCAGCCACCAGCGCTGCATAATCAGCGAACAACAACTTACTCACTTCCTAAGCTCTCTCATCCACAACAGACTGCATACTTGCCCCTCTTTCCAAAACTCTTCCATTCACCTCCCTAACAACCCCGTCCATAAACAAATTAAACAACCATGGAGACATCACACACCCCTGCCGCAAACCTACATTCACTGAGAACCAATCACTTTCCTCTCTTCCTACACGTACACATGCCTTACATCCTCGATTAAAACTTTTCACTGCTTCTAACAAATTGCCTCCCACACCAAATGTTCTTAATACCTCCCACAGACTGTCTCTATCAACTCTATCATATGCCTTCTCCAGATCCATAAATGCTACATACAAATCCATTTGCTTTTCTAAGAATTTCTCACATACATTCTTCAAAGCAAACACCTGATCCACACATCCTCTACCACTTCTGAAACCACACTGCTCTTCCCCAATCTGATACTCTGTACATGCATTCACCCTCTCAATCAATACCCTCCTATATAATTTACCAGGAATACTCAACAAACTTATACCTCTGTAATTTGAGCACTCACTCTTATCCCCTTTTCCTTTGTACAATGGCACTATGCAAGCATTCCGCCAATCCTCAGGCACCTCACCATGAATCATACATACATTAAATAACCTTCCCAACCAGTCAACAATACAGTCACCCCCTTTTTTAATAAAGTCCACTGCAATACCATCCAAATCTTCTGCCTTGCCGGCTTTCATCTTCTGCAAAGCTTTTACTACCTCTTTTCTGTTTACCAAATCATTTTCCCTAACCCTCACACTTTGCACACCACCTCGATCAAAACACCCTATATCTGCCAATCTATCATCAAACACATTCAACAAACCTTCAAAATACTCACTCCATCTCCTTCTCACATCACCACTACTTGTTATCACCTCCCCATTAGCCCCCTTCACTGAAGTTCCCATTTGTTCCCTTGTCTTACGCACTTTATTTACCTCCTTCCAAAACATCTTTTTATTCTCCCTAAAATTTAATGATACTCTCTCACCCCAACTCTCATTTGCCCTCTCTTTCACCTCTTGCACCTTTCTCTAGGCCTCCTGCCTCTTTCTTTTAAACATCTCCCACTCATTTTTCATTCTCTCCCTGCAAAAATCGTCCAAATGCCTCTCTCCTCTCTTTCACTAATAATCTTACTTCTTCATCCCACCACTCACTACCCTTTCTAATCAACCCATCTCCCACACTTCTCATGCCACAAACATCTTTTGCGCAAGCCATCACTGCTTCCCTAAATACATCCCATTCTTCCCCCACTCCCCTTACCTCCTTTGTTCTCACCTTTTTCCATTCTGTACTCAGTCTCTCCTGGTACTTCCTCACACAAGTCGCCTTCCCAAGCTCACTTACTCTCACCACTCTCTTCACCCCAACACTCTCTCTTCTTTTCTGAAAACCCCTACAAATCTTCACCTTCGCCTGCACAAGATAATGATCAGACATCCCTTCAGTTGCACCTCTCAGCACATTAACACCCAAAAGTCTCTCTTTCCCACGCCTATCAATTAACACGTAATCTAATAACGCTCTCTGGCCATCTCTCCTACTTACATACGTATACTTATGTATATCTCCCTTTTTAAACCAGGTATTCCCAATCACCAGTCCTTTTTCAGCACAGAAATCTACAAGCTCTTCACCATTTCCATTTACAACACTGAACACCCCATGTATACCAATTATTCCCTCAACTGCCACATTACTCACCTTTGCATTCAAATCACCCATCACTATAACCCGGTCTTGTGCATCAAAACCACTAACACTCATTCAGCTGCTCCCAAAACACTTGCCTCTCATGATCTTTCTTCTCATGCCCAGGTGCATATGCACCAATAATCACCCATCTCTCTCCATCAATTTTCAGTTTTACCCATATCAATCTAGAATTCACATTCTTACACTCTATCACATACTCCCACAACTCCTGTTTCAAGAGTAGTGCTACTCCTTCCCTTGCTCTTGTCCTCTCACTAACCCCTGAATTTACTCCCAAGACCTTCCCAAACCACTCTTCCCCTTTACCCTTGAGCTTCATTTCACTCAGAGCCAGAACATCCAGTTTCCTTTCCTCAAACATACTACCTATCTCTCCTTTTTTCTCATCTTGGTTACATCCACACACATTTAGACACCCCAATCTGAGCCTTAGAGGAGGATGAGCACTCCCCGCGTGACTCCTTCTTCTGTTTCCCCTTTTAGAAAGTTAAAATTCAAGGAGGGGAGGGTTTCTGGCCCCCCGCTCCTGTCCCATTTAGTTGCCTTCTACGACACGTGAGGAATGCGTGGGAAGTATTCTTTCTCCCTTATCTTCCAGATAATTAACAATATATTACATTATACCTTGTCGCTGTCTCCAGCATTTGCAAGGTAGCGTAAGGAAACAGACGAAAGATTGGCCCAACCTACCCACATACACATGCATATACATACACTTCCACACACACACAGATACATACCTATACATTTCAATGTATACATATATATACACACTCAGACATATACATTTTTACGCATGTACATAACTCATACCGTCTGCCTTTATTCATTCCCTTTGCCACTCCGCCACACATGAAATGACAACCCCTTCTCCCTGCACATGCACAAGGTAGCGCTAGGAAAAGACAACAAAGGCATTGTTCGTTCACACTCAGTCTCCAGCTGCCATGTATAAAACACCAAAACCACAGCTCCCTTTCCACACCCAGGCCCCACAGAACTTTCTATTTTTTATCCCAGATGCTTCACATGCCCTAGTTCAATCCACTGACACCACGTCAACCCCGGCATACCACATCGTTCCAATTCCCTCTATTCCTTGTACGCCCTTCACCCTCCTCCATGTTCAGGCCTCAATCACTCAAAATCTTTTTCGCTCCATCTTTTCACCTCCAATTCGGTCTCCCACTTCTCCTCGTTCCCTCCACTTCTGACACATATATCCTCTTGGTCAATCTTCCCTCACTCATTCTCTCCTTGTGACCAAACCATTTCAATACACACTCTTCTGCTTTCTCAACCACACTCTTTATTAACACACATCTCTCTTACCCTTTCATTACTTACTCAATCAAACCACCTCACACCACATACTGTCCTCAAACATCTCATTTCCAACACATTCAACCTCCTCTGCATAACCCTATCTATAGCCCATGCCTCGCAACCATACAACATTGTTGGAACCACTATTCCCTCAAACATACCTATTTTTTGCTTTCTGAGATAATGTTCTCGCCTTCCACACATTTTTCAACGCTCCCAGAACTTTCGCCCCCTCCCCCACCCTGTGACTCACTTCTACTTCCATGTTTCCATACGCTGCCAAATCCACTCCCACATATCTAAAACACTTTACTTCCGCCAGTTTTTCTCCATTTAAACTTACATCCCAAATGACTTGTCCCTCAACCCTACTCTACCTAATAATCTTGCTCTTATTCACATTTACTCTCAGCTTTCTTCTTTCACACACCTTATCAAACTCAGTCACCAACTTCTGCAGTTTCTCACCCAAATCAGCCACCAGTGCTGTATCATCAGCAAACACCAACTGATTCACTTCCCAAGCTCTCTCATCCACAACAGACTGCATACTTGCCCCTCTCTCCAAAACTCTTCCATTCACCTCCCTACCAACCACATCTATAAACAAATTAAACAACCATGGCGACATCACGCACCCTTGACGCAACCCAATATTCACTGAGAACCAATCACTTTCCTCTCTTCCTACTCGTACACATGCCTTACATCCTCGATAAAAACTTTTCACTGCATTTAGCAACTTGCCTCCCACACCATATACTCTTAATACCTTCCACAGAGCATCTCTATCAACTCTATCATATGCCTTCTCCAGATTCATTAGTGCTACATGCAAATCCATTTGTTTTTCTAAGTATTTCTCACATACATTTTTCAAAGCAAACACCTGATCCACACATCCTCTACCACTTCTGAAACCACACAGCTCTTCCTCATTCTGATGCTTTGTAAATGCCTTCACTCTCTCAATCCATACCCTCCCATATAATTTCCCAGGAATACTCAACAAACTTATACCTCTGTAATTTGAACGCTCACCTTTATCCCTTTTGCCTTTGTACAATGGCACTATGCATGCATTCCGCCAATCCTCAGGCACTCCACCATGAGCCATGAATACTCTGAATATCCTCACCAACTAATCAACAACACAGTCACCCCCTTTTATAATAAATTCCACTGCAATACCAGGAACTTTCATCAAGGGGTGGGCACAGCCAAAGAGCCTTCACTCATCCCTGTCCTTACATGCCTCCTTCGTGTACACCTTTACACGCATTCTTCCACCATTTCTCTCCCTCCAGTATTCCTCCACCTTATTTGTCCATGTCACAGGTGGTCTTCCTCTCACACCAAACTCTTTAATTGTACTATCATACAGTCTCCTTGTAAACTCCCAGTCTTGCATTCTTTCCACATGACCACACCCCTGCAAAGTATTACATTTCTCCCATTCTACCATTCCACAGCTTATTCCCTTTGCATTCCCTGCCATATCACATCTCTCATACATCCTTACATTTCTTTCTTCACTCCATTTAGTCACACCATATGCTCTTTTCAGACAGCTCATTTCCACAGCCCTGGATCCTTAACCTCCGTGACTCATTCCATGTTCATGTTTTGGCTGTAAAGATCTCCTTGGAATTACTATGCTGTCCCTTAATCCTCCCTTCACTTCCATACTTATACTTCTACCCTTCATTATTCTATTAAGGGACTCAATGACTCTTCTACCCTGTACTACCCTCTCCCTTACCTCTCCTTCCATATAACCAAACTTACCCAAGACAGCTCCTATATACTTAAATTCTCTCACTTCTTCCAGTCTTTCTTCCTCAATATCCAAAGCGCAATTCAGTACACTTTCTTCTATCACTCTACTGATGACCCCCGACTTACAATAATTTGACTTTTGAATTTTCAACTTTACGATGGTGCGATACTCAACACTTTATTATTAAAATAGGCTTTGAGCTAGATGGCTTTGTCCAAATGTAGGCTAATGTAAGTGTTCTGAAAACATTTAAGATATGCTAGGCTAAGTTATGATGTTCGGTAGGTTAGATGTACAGTATCAAATGTATTTTCGACTTATATTTTCAACTCACGATGGGTTTATCAAAGTGTAACCCTATAATAAGTTGAGGAGCATCAGTATATGGTTTTACAGAATCTATACTTTCACTCTGTTTCCATTCAAACACCATTACTTTACTTTTATTTGGATTTACCTTCAATCACCTATGCTTGTACACATCATAAAACACACTTACAACCTTCTGGAACTCCTCTTCACTCTCTGCAAACAACACAGTATCATCTGCAAACTGGCATGCCACTAGGCACCATATCTCAATGCCATGCCCCCATCTCTGCAACCCTTTTCCCTAGTTTTGCTTTCATTGCTCTTATCACTCCATCTAACCAAGATGACATCAAATGGCCCTGCCTCACACCTACATGTATCCCAAGACTTTCGCTCAACTCTCCACCCTCTGTAGAAGCCTTTCACACAATGCATATATTTGTTGTCCCCCTATACTATATATCATTAACACATCCCAAAAAAGCATTCTAATCAACTCTGTCAAAGCTTTCTCTAGATCTATAAAAGCTGCATAAAACTTTCAACCTTTCACTAAATACTTTTCCACGGTCATTTTTACTACAAAACTCTAATCCATATATCACCTAACTTTCCTAAAACCCCTTTGCTCTTCACTTATTCTGCATTGAAACACTTCCATTACTCTATCAATTAATATTCTTGCTTACACTTTTCTTGGTATACTTAACAGACTTACTCCCCTATAATTGCTACATACATCCTTAACAAAATGATTTGGTAAACAGAGAAGAGGTAGTGAAAGCTTTGCGGAAGATGAAAGCCAGCAAGGCAGCAGGTTTGGATGGTATTGCAGTGGAATTTATTAAAAAAGGGGGTGACTGTATTGTTGACTGGTTGGTAAGGTTATTTAATGTATGTATGACTCATGGTGAGGTGCCTGAGGATTGGCGGAATGCGTGCATAGTGCCATTGTACAAAGGCAAAGGGGATAAGAGTGAGTGCTCAAATTACAGAGGTATAAGTTTGTTGAGTATTCCTGGTAAATTATATGGGAGGGTATTGATTGAGAGGGTGAAGGCATGTACAGAGCATCAGATTGGGGAAGAGCAGTGTGGTTTCAGAAGTGGTAGAGGATGTGTGGATCAGGTGTTTGCTTTGAAGAATGTATGTGAGAAATACTTAGAAAAGCAAATGGATTTGTATGTAGCATTTATGGATCTGGAGAAGGCATATGATAGAGTTGATAGAAATGCTCTGTGGAAGGTATTAAGAATATATGGTGTGGGAGGAAAGTTGTTAGAAGCAGTGAAAAGTTTTTATCGAGGATGTAAGGCATGTGTACGTGTAGGAAGAGAGGAAAGTGATTGGTTCTCAGTGAATGTAGGTTTGCGGCAGGGGTGTGTGATGTCTCCATGGTTGTTTAATTTGTTTATGGATGGGGTTGTTAGGGAGGTAAATGCAAGAGTTTTGGAAAGAGGGGCAAGTATGAAGTCTGTTGGGGATGAGAGAGCTTGGGAAGTGAGTCAGTTGTTGTTCGCTGATGATACAGCGCTGGTGGCTGATTCATGTGAGAAACTGCAGAAGCTGGTGACTGAGTTTGGTAAAGTGTGTGGAAGAAGAAAGTTAAGAGTAAATGTGAATAAGAGCAAGGTTATTAGGTACAGTAGGGTTGAGGGTCAAGTCAATTGGGAGGTGAGTTTGAATGGAGAAAAACTGGAGGAAGTGAAGTGTTTTAGATATCTGGGAGTGGATCTGGCAGCGGATGGAACCATGGAAGCGGAAGTGGATCATAGGGTGGGGGAGGGGGCGAAAATTCTGGGAGCCTTGAAGAATGTGTGGAAGTCGAGAACATTATCTCGGAAAGCAAAAATGGGTATGTTTGAAGGAATAGTGGTTCCAACAATGTTGTATGGTTGCGAGGCGTGAGCTATGGATAGAGTTGTGCGCAGGAGGATGGATGTGCTGGAAATGAGATGTTTGAGGACAATGTGTGGTGTGAGGTGGTTTGATCGAGTGAGTAACGTAAGGGTAAGAGAGATGTGTGGAAATAAAAAGAGCTTGGTTGAGAGAGCAGAAGAGGGTGTTTTGAAGTGGTTTGGGCACATGGAGAGAATGAGTGAGGAAAGACTGACCAAGAGAATATATGTGTCGGAGGTGGAGGGAACGAGGAGAAGAGGGAGACCAAATTGGAGGTGGAAAGATGGAGTGAAAAAGATTTTGTGTGATCGGGGCCTGAACATGCAGGAGGGTGAAAGGAGGGCAAGGAATAGAGTGAATTGGAGTGATGTGGTATACCGGGGTTGACGTGCTGTCAGTGGATTGAATCAAGGCATGTGAAGCGTCTGGGGTAAACCATGGAAAGCTGTGTAGGTATGTATATTTGCGTGTGTGGACGTATGTATATACATGTGTATGGGGGGGGGGTTGGGCCATTTCTTTCGTCTGTTTCCTTGCGCTACCTCGCAAACGCGGGAGACAGCGACAAAGTATAATAAAAAAAATAAAATAATAAATCCTTAACATCTTTTCCTTTGAATAAAGAAACAATAATAGTTTTCACCCAATCCTTAGGCACAACTTTCTGTTTCAATGCTAACTTAACATATCAGATGCATATACTCTATCACACATTTTCCTCCATACCTCAGCATTTCAGCCATAATCCCATCCACTCCAGGTGCTTTTCCTACCTTCAGCCTCATTATTGCCCTTCTTACTTCACTTTTTTCTATAGGCCTTGTACTTGTATCCTCTTCCTTCCATCCTCTACAACCATTCACGTAATAACTGCTGCCTCCCCTTTTCTCACATTCAACAGTTCCTCAAAATACTCATTCCATCTTCCTTTCACTTCTTCCTTTTAATTCAGCTACTCCCTTAATTCTCACATTAACTTTTCACTCTTACATCCAACTCTTTCCTTTCTCACCTACTTCCAGTATATTATCTTATCATCCAGAAACTTTTCACTCATCTTTCTTCCAAAATCTTCATCTGCTCTTTCTTTGCTTTCCTCTATCAGCTTTTTAACATTCTGCTTACATATTTCACATTCATCCCTCATCCTTTGCTGAACTTCCATGGGTACATTCATATCAAGCAATCCACCATATGCCTTTTCCTTCTTTTCCACAGCATTTCCAATCTCTTCAGTCAACCATGCCATGCCCTTATTTATTCCTATACCTCGCAACCATGTATTCAACAGCTAATACTACAGTCTTCAACAGGATTTCTCTAAACATTTTAAACACCTCATTCATACATGACTGCATCCGTACATTCACTGCACTTCCATCTAAGCTTTCAGTTACATTCCTTTCATACTCATCCCTATATTTTTTCAGAATCACCTTCTTGCTTGCCAACACTTTTGCCCCTCCACTCTTTTGTACACCATACCTCCACTTCTCCCTGATCCTTTTCCCCACAAGAGCTGCGAAATGGTCAGTCTCCAAAGAATCCTCTGACAATTCTAGTATCTAGCATAGCCTTTCTCAATCTTTCATCCAATGCCACATAGTCATTCAAAGCCTTTTGCTCTTCTTTTCCATCATTCCTCATCCATGTGCATCTGTGAATCACCTTGAGCTAAAACATGTTTGCAAGGAATATGCCCCTCTCAGCACAAATGTCTACAATATAACTTCCATTCTTATTTACTTTGGGTACTCCCCATTTATCAACTACCTTACCAGTTTCATCACACCCCACTTTCGCATCCATATCACCCAATATGACCACGTTTCTCTTATTCTCAAAAACACTTATACGATCATTCAAATTTCTCCAGAAAAGCTTTATTTCATCCTTACCTTGTACAGTCTTCATATTCACAGGTGCATATACACATAACCATGCATACTTCACAACCCCAATCTTTTCTTTCACCCACATGATTCTTGAGCCTTTCCATCCATGCTCTGTAACACCCTCCCACACTCTTGGTGACAGCAGAATTGCACATTCTTATTTCCCTTTTCCCAATAATCTTCACTCATTCCTGTCCATACCACACCTCCATCCATGCCCTATCATTACTTGAATTCATCATTTCCATTTTCACTCCACAAAACCTGCACAAGGATATAGGTTTCCCTAATCCCCAGCACATCCAAGCTACAACTTTTAAACTTCTCCACAAGCTCCCTCCCTTTACTCTCACTAGTAATCCCATTCACATTCAGTGCCATCACCCTCAGTCACCTGTCTCTTTCAATCCTCAGCATAACTGGTAGACTCCAGTGCTGCTTCTTAGCATTTTGTGTGAAACCTATGACAGGTCATGGCAGAGGGTAACTCCAGTGCAGTATTTCTCAAGGCAGCGAGGTTCCAAAATTGTCAAAAAATTAAAAAGTCATAGCTCATCTCAGGTATTTGTCTAAATTTAAAAGGATTGCCCTGATGGAGTCAGGAAATGCCTCCCCCTTTCGTTCCACTCTTAAGGGGCGTACTAATGGAGTCATCACTTTT
This sequence comes from Panulirus ornatus, assembly GCF_036320965.1. Taxonomy (NCBI): domain Eukaryota; kingdom Metazoa; phylum Arthropoda; class Malacostraca; order Decapoda; family Palinuridae; genus Panulirus; species Panulirus ornatus. The sequence goes on from NC_092239.1 coordinate 22,518,677, forward strand.
GAGCGTAGATTACACAACCTTATTACAAATGACGTCTTACATTTTTTCTTCTAATTACTGATATCATTATTTTTCCTCTGCCCATTCAACCATTCTTAATGCATTATTTTCACTCTGGATGCCAATAGTTCAATTTGAGGGATGAAAACTCTAAGGCACATTGGCACTATGCATTACTGTCTTTATGTCAAACTTGTTTTCTGGGCCTCTCATGCATGCACTTCCTGTTGGGACACAGCCAACTGTATGATGTATACATCCGATGTAATTTCAACTTTTTATGTGGAAGCTCAGGATGTATGAATTTCTAATCAATGATTTTTAATATGTTCCATACTATTCATCATTTCCCGCATTAGCTAGGTAGTGTTAAGAACAGAGGACTGGGCCTTTGAGGAAATATCCTCACCTGGCTCCCTTCTCTGTTCCTTCTTTTGGAAAAAAAAAAAAAAAAGAGAGAGAGGGAGGATTTCCAGCCCCCCGCTCCCTTCCCTTTTAGTCACCTTCTACGACATGCAGGGAATACGTGGGAAGTATTCTTTCTCCCCTATCCCCAGGGGTAGATTTTTAATATGTAACAGGCTAAAACTTCTCCATGAAGGACCACCAAAGTTTCCTCATGGCTTTGGCAATTTACAAACATTTCCATACTCTAACATTTAAAATTCTATTACAAAACCTTTAACAAATGTCTTACATCTATCTGTTTCAACTATTCCATCTCCCAAAGCTATGAGGGTGGACTTTATAAAATCTTCTACATGCAAACTTATAAGCATACAATGCTTAATACTCTCTCGGTCTCTTACTCTACACTCAATCTTCCTACTGCATTTCAGTTACCAAATTCTTCCTTTCATCACATCCATATAATATAACACTGCCATCATTATGCACCCTTCCTGGGCATATGCCTAAACCAACTCAAAGCTTCACAGTGTACTTTCAAACCTATTTCTTTACATTTTTCATTCCTCACAATTTTGACAATCTAGTTACATTTTACTGTGTATTCAAATGTTATAAATCCAAGTTATACAATAACCAAATGTACTAAAATGAGTTCCATCACTACTATAAGCTTTATTACACCTGAAGGTTCAATTTTTCTTTCAATCTTTAATGGTCTTATATTCATAGAAATTTACACGACAATAAGCACATTGTAAGTTTCTTTCCCTCGAATCCATCATCTTTTAATTACCTAAATAACTAATAAACTTTTCAGTTAACTGTTATGCAATAAAATTCATATCTTACTCAGAATACTTATCATGCATATAAATATAATAGGTTCTGAGATATCTTGCAAACACAAAATACACATCACTTACTTCGATAAAAGGATCCTCTGGTCTGTGTGTAAAAAGCTCAGCATTTTCATCACGTATCCATCTTGCAGCCTTACGTCCTGCTTCTTTAGAGAGTGAGAAGGTACGCTTGATCATATTGGAGGCAGGTGTCAAGAATGGATCATCATGATATTTGTAATGTGGTCCTGATATGTCCCGACTCACAGTGCTTGCCAATGCCTAAAAAACATGCCTTTCTAAAAAATTCACATAACAGAAATATTAAACGAAAACAAACTTTCACATGAGGAAACCTTATCTTACTTATTCTGTAGCAGCTATGGTCTTCATGTTAATGAAAGAGGTACTTTAAAGGCATTTTCTATCACACGACAACTCTCACTGACATTTGTTTACTGAAATCAAGCAATTTAACCTATCATATACCACATTAAATTGTAGACAGTCAAATGGAAAAGAAAATATATAATACATTACACACAAACACATCTACTTTAACCCTTTAAGGGCAAGACCCCTTTTATCTCATCCTTAAACAAAACATGAACTGAGTATGTCTCGTGAGCTACTTGCCTGCTTAACATAAATGTAATGTTTTCCGAAAGTGCTTATACAAATAAATAAATTAATATGGTGTGTTCTACTTTAATCTGAATCAGCTGGTCTTTGATTAATAGTTCATCTTAATGAAATTAAAAAGAAAGTTTCATATGGGTGACAAGTCTACATTCATAAACAATTGTAATAATGTATTCAGTTATGAAGTTCATCTATGAGGCTTAAAATACAGCTCAAGGTGACCTACTTATGGTGGGATGCTGAAACACTCATCAACTAGAGCTTTGCAAAATGTTTTAATGAAAGTAAACCAAATATCTCCCCTTCATGGGACACAAGCAACGTAGCTTAAGTATGTAAAAGTATGATCACCTATACTGCCTGAGTAAGGTTTTTTCATACCTATTCACCATTTCCCATATCAGCGAGGTAGCGATGAGAACAGAGAACTGAGCCTAAGAGGGAGAATCCTCACTTGGCCCCCTTCTCTGTTTCTTCTTTTGGAAAAGTAAAAACTGGAGGGGAGGATTTCCAGCCTCCTGCTATCCCGAGCAAGATAACTGCACATATTCAATTTTGACATGTAAGTCCAAGATCTGAGAATATAATTATATGATATTCACATGTTTGAAGTTTAACAGAGATATCTTCACAAATGAGAAAATTACTGCCTAGACAGAGTTTCTCCACTCATCAGACCTTGATCTTAATATCCAAGGACACAATGACCAAATTATGGCACACAAACTTCATTGTTTTTAGCATTCCTAAATGTTTCAAGATTCATAAAGATTTCTTAACAAACTAAGTTATGGTCCAGACAAGCTACTGGCATATATTTGACCTTGATCTTAAAGTTTAGGGTCATAGTGACCTAACTTTATTATGCAGCTCTCAGTGTTTGCATGGAACTTACATACTCCAAGTTTCATAATTACATATCCACAAATAAGAAAGTTATGGCCTAGACAAGGCATCATTGGAGGTGTTCTAAGTGTATTGCATCTAAGCCATGTATCTTAGTGTACTGAGCCACTGTGTCCTAAAATATGAAGTCTTAAAGTTCAGCATCCTAGATTATGGTGTCCTAAAATACAATATCCATGAAATCATGGTTTCTTAATAATATGGTACACTAATATGGTGTCTTAGGTGGTGGTAGTAGTTGGTTGTAGATTTGGTGGTGACTGCGAAGCCCCAAAGACTGTTCTACTGTTTCCCCTGACAACTTCATGTGCCCTGGTTCAGCCCAGTACATCACCCCTGGTGCACCACATAACTCCAATATGTTCTGTCTTATGCATATCACTCACCCTCCTGGATGTTTTTACCCTATTAATTCAAAGCCTCTTTCCATCCTTCTATCTCCGGCTCAGTCTCTCCCTTCCCCTTGCTCCCAACATTTCTGACATGTATAACCTCTTAGTTAATTTCTCTTCACTCATCCTCTCCATATGTCCAAACCATTTCAAAATACCCTGGTAAAGAAGTGGGTCACTGCAGAACATAGGAACATTTGAAATTGAATGTAACAGTAAATTAAAAAAATCCTTTGTTTTTCAAAATATTGCCTTAAAACCAATACCAAGGGAACTAGCAGACTTGTATTTTCAAATTCTGATACATCAAGGACAGAAACCAAAAAGTGCCAATGCAATATCTTTCACACCTAAAAGCTATGTATATAAAATGCAATAACTGGAGTCTTTACTTTCTTTCTGCATGTAGACCGATGAATGTGCTAACATGGCCATCTTTAAATAAGCAGTCCATAAAACGGACAAGATTTTTTTAGTACCATTATTATCATTATACTTTATCACTGTCTTTAGCATCGGCAAGGTAGAGCAAGGAAACAGACGAAAGAATGGCCCAACCCACCCACATACACATGTATATATATAAATGGCCACATATGCACATATACATACCTATACAATTCAACATATACATATATATACATACACAGACATATACATATATGCACATATACATATTCATACATGATGCCTTCATCTGTACCTGCCGCCACCCCACCACACATGAAATGGCGCACCCCCCCCCGTGTATGCAAGGTGGCGATAAGAAAAGACAACAAAGGCCACATTTGCTCACACTCAGTCTCTAGCTATAGTTTGTAATGCACCGAAACCACAGCTCCATTTCCACATCCAGGCCCCACACACCTTTCCATGGTTTACCCCAGACAATTCGCATGATCTGGATCAATCCATTGACAGCATGTCGACCCTGGTATACCACACTGTTCCAATTCACTCTATTCCTTGCATGCCTTTCACCTTCCTGCATGTTCAGGCCCCAATCACTCAAAATCTTTTTCACTCCATCTTTCTGCCTCCAAAACATATATATGTATTCATTTATTATACACACATGCATGAGTATGTATATACATGTGCATGTGGGTGCGTTGGGCCATTCTTTCGTCTGTTTCCTTGCGCTACCTCGCTAACGCAGGAGACAGAGACAAAGTATAATAAATAAATAAATATAAATATATTTATTATACTTAATCGCTGTTTCCTGCATCAGTGAGGCAGTGCAAGGAAACAGATGAAGAATGTCCCAACTACCCACATACACATATACGTACATAAACACCCATACATGCACATATGCATATGTACACATTTCAACGTATACATACATATACATATCTTTATTTATTATTCATTTCACTTTGTCGCTGTCTCCCACGTTAGCGAGGTAGCGCAAGGAAACAGACAAAAGAATGGCCCAACCCACCTACATACACATGTATATACATACACATCCACACACGCAAATATACATACCTATACATCTCAACGTATACATATATATACACACACAGACATATACATATACACACATGTACAAAATTCATACTGTCTGCCTTTATTCATTCCCATCGCCACCCCGCCACACATGAAATAACAACCCCCTCCCCCGCATGTGCACGAGGTAGCACTAGGAAAAGACAATAAAGGCCACATTTGTTCACACTCAGTCTCTAGCTGTCATGTATAATGCACTGAAAAGACAGCTCCCTTTCCACATCCAGGCCCCACAGAACTTTCCATGGTTTACCCCAGACACTTCACATGCCCTGGTTCAATCCATTGACAGCATGTCGACCCTGGTATACCACATCGTTCCAATTCACTCTATTTCTTGTATGCCTTTCACCCTCCTGCATGTTCAAGCCCCGATCACTCAAAATCTCTTTCACTCCATCTTTCTACCTCCACTTTGGTCTCCCACTTCTCGTTTCCTCCACCTCTGACACATATATCCTCTTGGTCAATCTTTCCTCATTCATTCTCTCCATGTGACCAAACCATTTCAAAACACCCTCTTCTGCTCTCTCGACCACACTCTTTTTATTACCACACATCTCTTACCCTATTATTACTTACTCGATCAAAACACCTCACACCACATATTGTCCTCAAACATCTCATTTCCAGCACATCCACCCTCCTCCTCACAACTCTATCTATAGCCCATGCCTCGCAACCATATAACATTGTTGGAACCACTATTCCTTCAAACATACCCATTTTTGCTTTCCGAGATAATGTTCTTGACTTCCACACATTCTTCAACGATCTCAGAATTTTCGCCCCCTCCCCCACCCAATGATTCACTTCCACTTCCATGGTTCCATCCACTGCCAAGTCCACTCCCAGACATCTAAAACACTTCGCTTCCTCCAGTTATTCTCCATTGAAACTTACCTCCCAATTGACTTGTCCCTCAACCCTACTGTACCTAATAACCTTGCTCTTATTCACATTTACTCTCAGCTTTCTTCTTTCACACACTTTACCAAACTCAGTCACCAGCTTCTGCAGTTCCTCACACGAATCAGCCACCAGTGCTGTATCATCAGCGAACAACAACTGACTCGCTTCCCAAGCTCTCTCATCCTCAAGAGACTGCATACTTGCTCCTCTTTCCAAAACTCTTGTATTCACCTCCCTAACGACCCCATACATAAACAAATTAAACAACCATGGAGACATCACACACCCCTGCCGCACAGACATATACAAATATACACATGTACATATTCATACTTGCTGCCTTCATTCATTCCCGTCACCATCCTGTCAAACAGCCTTCTCCATATCCATATATGCCACACACACATTCTTCAAAGCAAACACCTGATCCATAGATCCTCTACCAGTTCTGAAACCACACTGCTCTTCCCCAGTCTAATGCTCTGTACATGCCTTTACCCTCTCAATCAATATCCTCCCATATAATTTCCCAGTAATACTCAACAAACTTATGCCTCTGTAATTTGAACATTCACCTTTATCCACTATGCCTTTGTACAATGGCACTATGCATGCATTACACCATTCCTCAAGCACTTAACCATGATCCATACATACCAACCAATCAACAACATAGGCACCCCGTTTTTTAATAGATTTCATTGAGATACCATCCAAATCCGCTGCCTTGCCAGATTTCATCTTCAGCAAAGCTTTCACTACCTGTTCTCTGTTTACCAAACCATTCTCCCTGACCCTCTCACTTCACACACCATCTCGACCAAAACACCCTATATCTGCCACTCTATCATCTAACACATTCAACAAACCTTCAAAATACTCACTCCATCTTCTTCTCACTTCGTCACTATTTGTTTCTACCTCCCCATTTGCCCCATTCTCCTATGTTCCCATTTGTTCTCTTGTATTCTGCACATTATTTACCTCCTTCTAAAACATCTTTCTATTCTCCCTAAAATCTAATGATACTCTCTCACCCCAACTCTCATTTGCCCTCTTTTCACCTCTTGCACCTTTCTCTTGACCGCCTGCCTCTTTCTTTTATACATCTCCCACTCATTTGCACTACTTCCCTGTAAAAATCTTCCAAACGCCTCTCACTTCTCTTTCACTAACAACCTTAATTCTTCATCCCCCACATTACCCTTTCTAATCTGCCCACCTCCCACCTTTCTCACACCACATGCATGTTTTGCCCAAGCTATCACTGCTTCCCTAAATACGTCCAATTCCTCCTCCACTCCCCCTCACGCCATTTGCCCTCACCTTTTGCCATTCTACGTTCAATCTCTCCTGGTACTTCCTCACTCAAGTCTCCTTTCCAAGCTCACTTACTCTCACCACTCTCTTCTCTCCAACATTATCTCTTCTTTTTTGAAATCCTCTACAAATCTTCAACTTCGCCTCCACAAGATAGTGATCAGACATCCCTCCAGCTGCTCCTCTCAAAACATTTACATCCAAAAGTCTCTCTTTTACATGCCAGTCAACACATGATTCAACAATGCCCTTTGACCATCTCTCCTACTCACATATGTATACTTAAGTATACATATAATTATCTAAGGTTGCTTCATTACATTACAACCTTTGATCTCATGGGCAATGTGCAGTCTAAATCTTAAGCCATCATCATTATGCAAAAGGTAGTAATGCAAAGTGAAGTGAAGCATAAGAAATGTGAGAAAAGATCCCCATAAGCTTTTATTCCAAAGTATGTCACAATACACATTAAGAAAAATGGATTCGTTTAAGCTCTGAAACCTGGGAGTAATTATTTCCCTATCTCAGATTGCTGTGTAACAACTTGAATCTCTATGTAATTCCACTGGCTGGCACAGATATACTTGGATTTGAAAGAAAGTGAGCATTCTAAACTTTTGCAAATGTTCTCTGCAGGGAAATTCTCATCATGGATATTTCTTGGGTACGAATTTCAATAACAGTTGTGCCTTACAAAATGGCAGAATAACATGCTTTATAGATATCAAATATATACTGTAACAATATCAAAATAAGT
>NC_092239.1:22526476-22532907 GCF_036320965.1 Panulirus ornatus
CCTTTGCTTTTCTAAGTATTTCACACATACAATCTTCACACCTCATCCATACGGCCTCTACCACTTCTGAAACCAACACTGCTCTTCCCAATCTGATGCACTTACATGCTTTTCACCCTCTCAATCAATACCCTCGCCATATAATTTACCCAGGCATAACTCAACAAACTTATACCTCTAATTTGAACACTCACACCTTACTCCTTTGCCTTGTACAATGCACTATGCACTCATTCCGCCAATCGTATTCAGGCACCTCACATGAATCAACATACATTAAATACCCTTTTTTTTTAACCCAACCAATCCAACAATACAGTCCACCCCCTTTTAATAGATTCCATTGCAATACCATCCAAACCCTGCTGGCCTTGCTGCTTTCAATCTTCCGCAAAACTTTTACTACCTCTTCTCTGTTTACCAAATCATTTTCCCTAACTCTCATTTTGCACACCACCTCGACCAAAACACCCTATATCTGCCACTCTATCATCAAACACATTCAACAAACCTTCAAAATACTCACTCCATCTCCTTCTCACATCACAACTACTTGTTATCACCTCCCCATTAGCGCCCTTCACTGAAGTTCCCATTTGCTCCTTTGTCTTACACACTTTATTTACCTCCTTCCAGAACTTTTTTTTTTTTTTATTATTTTGATTTGTCGCTGTCTCCCGCGTTTGCGACGTAGCGCAAGGAAACAGACGAAAGAAATGGCCCAACCCACCCCCATACACATTTATATATACACATGTCCACACACGCAAATACACACATATATATACACACACAGACACATACATATATACCCATGCACACAATTCACACTGTCTCTCTTTATTCATTCCCATCGCCACCTTGCCGCACATGGAATACCATCCCCCTCCCCCATCATGTGTGCGAGGTAGCGTTAGGAAAAGACAACAAAGGTCCCATTTATTCACACTCAGTCTCTAGCTGTCATGCGATAATGCCTGAAAACACAGCTCCCTTTCCACATCCAGGCACCACACAACTTTCCATGGTTTACCCCAGATGCTTCACATGCCCTGATTCAATCCACTGATAGCACATCAACCTCGGTATACCACATCGATCCAATTCACTCTATTCCTTGCCCGCCTTTCGCCCTCCTGCATGTTCAGGCCCCGATCGCTCAAAATCTTTTTCACTCCATCTTTCCACCTCCAATTTGGTCTCCCACTTCTCCTCATTCCCTCCACCTCCAACACATATGTCCTCTTGGTCAATCTTTCCTCACTCATTCTCTCCATGTGCCCAAACCATTTCAAAACACCCTCTTCTGCTCTCTCAACCACGCCCCTTTTATTTCCACACATCTCTCTTACCCTTACATTACTTACTCGATGAAACCACCTCACACCACACATTATCCTCAAACATCTCATTTCCAGCACATCCACCCTCCTGCGCACAACTCTATCCATAGCCTACGCCCCGCAACCGTACAACATTGTTGGAACCACTATTCCTTCAAACATACCCATTTTTGCTTTCCAAGATAATGTTCTCGACTTCCAAACATTCCTCAAGGCTCCCAGGATTTTCGCCCCCTCCCTCACCCTATGATTCACTTACGCTTCCATGGTTCCATCCGCTGCCAGATCCACTCCCAGATATCTAAAATACTTTACTTCCTCCAGTTTTTCTCCATTCAAACTTACCTCCCAATTGACTTGACCCTCAACCCTACTGTACCTAATAACCTTGCTCTTATTCACATTTACTCTTAACTTTCTTCTTTCACACACCTTACCAAACTCAATCACCAGCTTCTGCAGTTTCTCACATGAATCCGCAACCAGTGCTGTATCATCAGCGAACAACAACTGACTCACTTCCCAAGCTCTCTCATCCACAACATGCTGCATACTTGCCCCTCTCTCCAAAACTCTTGCATTCACCTCCCTAACAACCCCATCCATAAACAAATTAAACAACCATGGAGGCATCACACACCCCTGCCGCAAACCTACATTCACTGAGAACCAATCCCTTTCCTCTCTTCCTACACGTACACATGCCTTACATCCTCGATAAAAACTTATCACTGCTTCTAACAACTTGCCTCCCACACCATATATTCTTAATACCTTCCACAGAGCATCTCTATCAACTTTTCATATGCCTTTTCCAGATCCATAAATGCTACATACAAATCCATTTGCTTTTCTAAGTATTTCTCACATACATTCTTCAAAGCAAACACCTGATCCACACATCCTCCACCACTTCTGACACCCCACTGCTCTTCCCCAATCTCATGCTCTGTACTTGCCTTCACCCTCTCAATCAATACCCTCCCATATAATTTACCAGGAATACTCAACAAACTTATACCTCTGTAATTTGAGCACTCACTTTTATCCCCTTTGCCTTTGTACAATGGCACTATGCATGCATTCCTCCAATTCTTAGGCACTTCACCATGAGTCATACATACATTAAATAACCTTACCAACCAGTCAACAAGAGTCACCCCCTTTTTTAATAGATTCCACTGCAATACCATCCAGACCTGCTGCCTTGCCGGCTTTTATCTTCCGCAAAGCTTTTACTACCTCTTCTCTGTTTACCAAATCATTTTCCCTAACCCTCTCACTTTGCACACCACCTCGACCAAAACACCCTATATCTGCCACTCTATCATCAAACATCCAACAAACCTTCAAAATACTCACTCCATCTCCTTCTCACATCACCACTACGTGTTATCACCTCCCCATTAGCGTCCTTCACTGAAGTTCCCATTTGCTCCCTTGTCTAACGCACTTTATTTACCTCCTTCCAGAACATCTTTTTATTCTCCCTAAAATTTAATGATACTCTCTCACCCCAACTCTCATTTGCCCTCTTTTTCACCTCTTGCACCTTTCTCTTGACCTCCTGTCTCTTTCTTTTATACATCTCCCACTTAATTGCATTTTTTCCCTGAAGAAATCGTCCAAATGCCTCTCTCTTCTCTTTCCCTAATAATCTTACTTCTTCATCCCACCACTCACTACCCTTTCTAATCAACCCACCTCCCACGCTTCTCATGCCACAAGCATCTTTTGCGCATTCCATCACTGATTCCCTAAATACATCCCATTCCTCCCCAACTCCCCTTACTTCCATTGTTCTCACCTTTTTCCATTCTGTACTCAGTCTCTCCTCTTACTTTCTCACACAAGTCTCCTTCCCAAGCTCACTTACTCTCACCACCCTCTTCACCCCAACTTTCACTCTTGTTTTCTGAAAACCCCTACAAATCTTCACCTTCGCCTCCACAAGATAATGATCAGACATCCCTACAGTTGCACCTCTCAGCGCATTAACATCCAAAAGTCTCTCTTTCACGCGCGTGTCAATTAACACGTAATCCAATAACGCTCTCTGGCCATATCTCCTACTTACATACGTATCCTTATGTATTTCTCGCTTTTTAAACCAGGTATTCCCAATCACCAGTCCTTTTTCAGCACATAAATCTACAAGCTCTTCACCATTTTCATTTACAACACTGAACACCCCATGTATACCAATTATTCCCTCAACTGCCACATTACTCACCTTTGCATTCAAATCACCCATCACTATTACCCGGTCTTGTGCATCAAAACCACTAACGCACTCATTCATCTGCTCCCAAAACACTTGCCTCTCATGATCTTTCTTCTCATGCCCAGGTGCATATGCACCAATAATCACCCATCTCTCTCCATCAACTTTCAGTTTTACCCATATTACTCGAGAATTTACTTTCTTACATTCTATCACATCCTCCCACAACTCCTGTTTCAGGAGTAGTGCTACTCCTTCCCTTGCTCCTGTCCTCTCACTAACCCCTGACTTTACTCCCAAGACATTCCCAAACCACTCTTCCCCTTTACCCTTGAGCTTCGTTTCACTCAGAGCCAAAACATCCAGGTTTCTTTCCTCAAACATACTACCTATCTCTCCTTTTTTCTCATCTTGGTTACATCCACACACATTTAGACACCCCAATCTGAGTCTACGAGAAGGATGAGCACTCCCCGCGTGACTCCCTCTGTTTCCCATTTTTAGAAAGTTAAAATACAAGGATGGGAGGATTTCTGGCCCCCCGCTCCCATCCCCTCTAGTTGCCTTCTACGACACATTAGGAATGCGTGGGAAGTATTCTTTCACCCCTATCCCCTGGGATAATATAAACATATATATACACATATATAAACATATACACACACATGCACACATATACACACACATATATATATATATATATATATATATATATATATATATATATATATATATATATATATATATACATATGAAAAACGTAAGAAATAATTTAGAAAACTGAAACTTCTAGCTTGAAATGAAATGAAAAATGAATATCACATAATGGTTCAACCTCTGGCTATGGAAAAGGGAAATGTATAATTTATTTACACAAACGTCAATAGTAGTTTTCATCAATTTAACCACTGTATCATACTGCCTGGTCCACTTCTCTTATCATGAAACTGGAATATTGGCTTATGATGTTTCTCAATTGTCTTCATTACACAAAGCACAACCATATCTTGGATACATGAGGGTAGGTAGTTGGTCATCCGCCATAATAAAGCCTTGACAGACCAAAAGTTTATCTGGACCTCAACTTTTCCAGTCCATTCATGAAAAACGCCTTTTTGCTTTCCATGTCTATCACTTTGAAAAATGCCCCCTTTGTTCACATTTCAATGAAAGAATAAGCTTCAATGTCTAAGCTACATTCTTTTCCAATTTCACTATTTTCTTGTCAGAGCACCATGTATGAAAACTATCACTCCAGTAACACAACTATAAACATTTACTTCTCCTTTAAAAAAGTTCTGGGGAAGTCTGTCTCGATACACTGCGGGTCACTCTACCACCTGGCGAGGTTTGTGTTGCAGTGGTTCTTAATTCACAAAAGTAGTAGCATCACTTGTGGGTGGAAGAACATTCTTGTCACCAAAGCGAGGATCACAGTTCGTGCAACTACTTGTACCACCACGTCCAAGTATGTATATATATTTTCTTTATTTATTTATTTGCTTTGTCGCTGTCTCCTGCATTAGTGAGGTAGCACAAGGAAACAGATGACAGAATGGTCCAACCCTCCCACATACACATGTATATACATACACATCCACACACGCAAATATACATACACATCCACACACGCAAATATACATACCTATATATCTCAACATATCCATATATATATACACTCACAGACATATACATATATACACATATATATAATTCATACTGTCTGCCTTTATTCATTCCCATTGCCACCCCGCCACACATGAAACAACAACCCCCTCCCCTGGATGTGCACAAGATAGCGCTAGGAAAAGACAATAAAGGCCACATTTCTTCACACTCAGTCTCTAGCTGTCATGTATAATGAATGCACTGAAACCACAGCTCCCTTTCCACATCCAGGCCCCACAGAACTTTTTATAGTTTACCACAGATGCACTACACGCCCTGGTTCAGTCCATTGGCAGCATGTCAACCCCGGTATACCACATCGTTCCAATTCACTCCATTCCTTGCACGCCTTTCACCCTCCTGCATATTCAGGCCCCGATTACTCAAAATCTTTTTCACTCCATCTTTCCACCTCCAATTTGGTCTCCCACTTCTCGTTCCTTCCACCTCTGTCACATATATCCTCTTGGTCAATCTTTTCTCACTTATTCTCTCCATGTGACCAAACCATTTCAAAACACCCTCTTCTGCTCTCTCAACCACATTCTTTTTATTACCACATATCTCTCTTACCCTATTATTACTTACTCGTTCAAACCACCTCACACCACATATTGTCCTGAAACATCTCATTTCCAGCACATCCACCCTTCTCTGTACAACTCTATCTATAGCCCATGCCTTGCAACCATATAACATTGTTGGAACCACTATTCCTTCGCACACACCCGTTTTTGGTTTTTGAGATAATGTTCTCGACTTCCACACATTCTTCAACGCTCCCAGAACTTTCGCCCCCTCCCCCACCCTATGATTGACTTGCGCTTCCATGCTTCCATCCGCTTCCAATTCCCCTCCCAGATATCTAAAACACTTCACTTCCTCCAGTTTTTCTCCATTCAAACCTACCTCCCAATTGACTTGACCCTCAACCCTACTGTACCTAATAACCTTCCTCTTATTCACATTTACTCTCAGCTTTCTTCTTTCACACACTTTCCCAAACTCAGTCACCAGCTTCTGCAGTTTCTCACACGAATCAGCCACCGGCAATGTATCATCAGCAAACAATAACTGACTCACTTCCCAAGCTCTCTCTGATCCACAACAGCCTGCATACTTGTCCCTTTTTCCAATACTCTTGCATTCACCTCCTTAACAACCCCATCCATAAACAAATTAAACAACCATAAAGA